>NC_083480.1:1755103-1975103 GCF_030014155.1 Tachysurus vachellii
ACAACTAATCAGAACTGCACATGGCAGGGTATGCCACATGGTATGCCACATCCAACCAGGTCCAGAAGCAGCGAAAAAGAGAGAGAGAGAGAGAGAGAGAGAGAGAGAGAGAGAGATTTAAATATAATCTTATAAGTATTTTATTTATATTTGATATTAGTCTGTGTAGCTGCCTCCTCCTGACCCCCCTCCTCCCAATCATGTGTGATTATTGATGGGATTATTGATGGTGTATCATTGAGGATGGCTTCAGACAAAGAAGGTCAGTGGATTCATGACTGTTTGAAGTTAAAGAGAGATGACCAAGAAGGGTGTAATTCTGATGTATTATTTTGAATGGAGGTAGACAAGTTTTCCATGGAGATGTACTCTATTAGTAAATTTTTCCAAGTTGTAATGTGTATGGTGTTCCTTGATTTCCAGTTCATGAGTATAGTTTTCTTGGCGATAGTTAGAGCCACTAGGAGTAATTGACTGTTTGTACTGTTTAAATTGATTATGGATACGTCACCTAATATACAGAGGGAGGGAGATAGCGGGATGTGACACCCCATAAGGTTGGATAGTGAGTCAATAACAGAATTTTTTAACTGAGGTGCAAAGCCAAATAGCGTGTGATTCTTTTATCTTGACACATAGCAGTGTAGGGAACAGACTAAATGCAGGCGCAGTACGTGATGGCTGGCTTCTTGGTGAGTTTAACAATATTAAAAAGTAGAAACTGTAACAATTTTGTTTTTAATATAATTATAACAATGTTGCTTTTAATATAATTATAACCTGCAGGCGACAGTGGCTACACCCTGAGACGCTTACTCCTCACCCCATTTTTAAACCTGCAGAGCGCAGAGGAAACTCATTATAACGAGGTCCACTCTTGTGCCCGCGCAGTGATTTGCATTGACTATTTATGGTTAAAAATGGGCGTGTACAGGGCGGGATTTCACGTATGCAATCTGCGGGTGATCTGTGATTTATAAAGGGAACATTGCTTAGAGGAGTGCGTACGCACGGTTTTATAAATCGGAATTTTTTTTGCCGTACGCCATTTTTGGCTTTTGGGCATACGTGAACTTTTAGTAGGGATCCTACGCACAGTTTTATAAATGAGACCCCTGGTCATGAATATGAAGAGGACTCAGTTAGACATTGAACATTTTATTTGAAAGTAATCTTCAACCCAGCGTCTTTTTTGTTAAGGTTAGTTCAAACTTTTCAAAATATTTTTGTTTGACTGTAAAAATAAAATTTCGTTTACTCTGTAGCAGTTCATTGATTTCATAAATGCAACACACTACAGTTTTTTCTATAATTTCCATAAAGGTAAAAAACGATATATGCAGTGTTCTCTTCATTTTAGATGTCAAAAGGGTGTTTTATAGTGTATAGGGTAAAGTGCGTAGTGTATTGTGTGTAGGGTATAGTGTGTAGTGTATAGGGTATAGTGTGTAATGTGTAGGGTATAGTGTGTAATGTGTAGGGTATAGTGTGTAGTGTATAGGGTATAGTGTGTAGTGTAAAGGGTATAGTGTGTAATGTGTAAGGTATAGTGTGTCGTGTATAGGGTATAGTGTGTAATGTGTAGGGTATAGGGTATAGTGTGTAGTGTATAGTGTATAGGGTGTAGTGTGTAGTGCAGAGATGGGGGACTCGAATCATATGACTTGACTCGAGTCAGACTTAAGTTGCAAATTTGAGACTTGAGACTTGTTTGACAAATATTAAAAAAACACTCGACTTGACTTTGACTTGACATTCATGACTTGAGACTTACTTGTGACTTGAGTTAAATGACTCGAAATAAAGTTTTTTTTTGTTTTTTTAATCTGTTTTTGAACGCACACAAGAGCGTAATCTAACCACGTGACGCAGCAGGCAAGCAGAGCAGTTGCACATCTGATTGGCCACCCCAGGTGCCACCCCGAATTTTTATTTGATAGCATTGGAAGTTTGGTGATGATTGACATCTCATTTCACCTGTCAAAAGAAGTCTTTGTTTGACGTTTGGTTGCGGCGCCGCTCAACATTTCAAATCCATCAATCAATGACAATAAAGAGTTGAGAGTTAAAGAAGAATACTGTAACAGTCTAATACTGTAACATCAGATTTTGGTAAGTTTTGAGATTAAACATCAGGATTTAGTTTTCCAGAAAAATATTTCGAAAGTTACGTCGCTATATAAATTGACGTTAGACGCTATTAACAGATTAATCAGACAAGAGAGATCGGTTCGTTCCCCAGTTTAGCCATAATATACATAATATACATAAAGTTGCCTTGGCCACCCCATGTATAAAACTCTAGTTCCACCACTGAAGCAGAGGGAGAGCGCGCACTAACTAATAAACCTTTACAGTCGTGACGAAACATGGAAGGCGGTGCAATAATTAATCAAAAAATAATTGCGTTCGGGTACCAGGATTTTGTGATGAACAGGACTCACTCCAGTTTTGGGCTGTGAACAGACACACCCTCCCCTCTTTGTTCAAGGTAGCGGTAAGTGTTATGGCCATCCTTGCATCAAGTGCACCTGTTGAACATGTATTCAGCCATGATGGGCTGATAATGCGACCACATCGCTCACAATTGAGCAGTGTTGTAATGTAACGGAGTACAAATAATTTGTTACTGTACTTAAGTAGAAATTTCACGTATCTGTACTTTACTTCGCTATTTAAATTTATGTCAACTTTCACTTTTACTCCACTACATTTCCTAGATAAAATGTACTGTATACTTTTACTCCGTTATATTTCCACTAAGCATCTTCGTTACTCGTTACTACAAAATAAAAAGAGAAGAAATGTGTGCGATTGCAATAAGGGAGGTTTGGTGAATCACTGCTCCTAGATTGCATTACGCAGCTCTGCACGCTCTATGGAGGAGCACAGGTACGTGCAGCGTGCACGCGTTTATCTATAACGTTAATCGGCAGAAAGCCGCAAAGACGGCAACCAAAAGCGAAATTGTGAAATCACCAAAGTGAAATTTCAGAATCAGAATCAGAATCAGAAAGGTCTTTATTGCCAAGTATGTTTTCACATACGAGGAATTTTGTTCTAGTACAGGAGCTCCACAGTGTAAACATATAGCAATGGTAAGACATGAACACATAAATAATAGACAGTTGTATGTGCAAATTGTAATATAAGTGTGCAAATTAAAGTAAAGATGTGCAAATTCAAATGTAGATGTGCAAAATAAAATATAAATGTGTACTTGCAGACAATGTAAGAATAGGTTTTGTTCTGTGTATGTTAGGTGTTCATCAGATGTATGTTAAGTGTTCATCAGATGTATTGCCTGAGGGAAGAAACTGTTCCTATATCTGGTCGTTTTGGTACTCAGGGCTCTGTAGCGTCGGCCAGATGGCAACAGTTCAAATAGTAAGTGTGCTGGATGTGAGGGGTCCAGAGTGATTTTCTTTGCCCTTTTGCTCACTCTGGAGAAGTACAGGTCTTGGAGTGTAGGGAGAGTTGTGCCAATGATTCACTCAGCAGTCCGGACTACCCTCTGTAGTCTCCTGAGTTCGGATTGGGTGGCTGAGCTAAACCAAACAGTCACTGAAGTGCAGAGGATGGATTCGATGATTGTGTAGAACTGTTTCAGCAGATCCTGTGGCAGGTTGAACTTCTTCAGCTGGCGAAGGAAGTACAACCTCTGCTGAGCCTTTTTCACAATGGAGTCAATGTGAATGTCCCACTTCAGGTCCTGGGAGATTGTGGTTCCCAGGAATCTGAATGACTCCACTGCTGTCACAATGCTGTCCATTATGGTGAGTTGGGGGAGAGCAGGGGGGTTTCTCCTGAAGTCCACGATCATCTCCACTGTCTTGAGCGTGTTCAGCTCCAGGTTGTTAAGGCTGCACCAGACAGCCAGCCGTTCAACCTCCAGTCTGTAAGCAGACTCGTCACCGTCCTGGATGAGGCCGATCAGTGTGGTGTCGTCTGCGAACTTCAGGAGCTTGACAGAGGGGTCATGAGAGGTGCAGTCATTCGTGTACAGAGAGAAGAGCAGTGGGGAGAGAACACAGCCCTGGGGGGCGCCAGTGCTGATGGTGCGGGTGCTGGATTTGAGTTTCCCCAGTCGCACTAGCTGCTGCCTGTCTGTGAGAAAGCTGGTGATCCACTGACAGACAGAGGAGGGCACGGATAGCTGGGTTAATTTGGGCTGAAGGAGTGATGGGATGATGGTGTTGAAAGCAGAGCTGAAGTCCACAAACAGGATCCTCACATAAGTCCCTGGTCTGTCCAGATGTTGCAGAACATAATGCAGTCCCATATTGACTGCATCATTCACAGACCTGTTTGCCCTGTAGGCAAACTGCAGAGGGTCCAGTAAGGGTCCAGTAATGTCCTTCAGATAAGCCAGAACCACTTTCACTATTCTTATTACCAGAGTTGATAGCACAAACAAAATATTAATGCAAACAATCCATTCAATACTAAATAAAAACAACATTTATTGATTTGGTCTTTGTCTTGTGAATATTTTTATTAATGACTGCATTCATTGGACACACTGTTTGTAGAGAATACACACATACATGAACTGATCTGATTCAAGACTGGCATCATTACATCATGCATAAAATTTTGGTGTCCACTTTTGCCATTTAATAATACCATAACTTTTGGCTTACTATGTAGTCATATAATATATAATATAAAACCCTTGTTGTTTTAAATTCTCACTGAGGGCTAAAACCCCCTAAAGATGAAATCCTAAAACCACCCCCTGCTCTTATGCCTACCGAAAATCACTGAAATTTTACTTTTTTACTTTTACTTCAAATACTTAAGTACATTAAATATCAGAAAATTACTTTTGATACTTAAGTACAGTATATATCAGATATTTTAAGACTTTTAACTTGAGTAATATTCTAAAAGGTAACTTTCACTTCTACCAAAGTCTTTTTATAGTACGATACTTGTACTTTTACTCAAGTATTGCTCTCTAGTACTTTATGCAACACTGCAATTGAGTGACAAAGTTCTATCAAAATTAATTTTTTGGAAGTGCAATGTAGTGTAAATGGTTGGTCACTGTTTATGTGGAAATGTCAGCTTTTTTGCAATAGCACTTATAATTGGTCTTCAGTGTTAGGCTTTGAGTGAAAAGCGTATGGATCGATGGGGATGCACATATATATATATATATATATATATATATATATATATATATATATATATATATATATATATATAAAACCTAAATATAAAAATAAAAAACCTTAGAGTTGCAAGCACAGCCATATTCTTGTCTCGCATGCACATGCACACACATTCAATTTAAAGGGATAGTTCACCCAAAAAATTCTTTCATTTTCTCACCCTCATGATGTTACAAACCGTGATGAACACAGAGGAAGATATTTTAAGGGATGTTTGTAACCAAACCATTCATGAGCCCCATTCACTTCCAAAGTATTCTTTTTTCACACTATGGAAGTGAATGAGGCTCATGAATGGTTTGGTTACAAACATTCCACAAAATATCTACATGTGTGTTCATCAAAACAAAGAAATTTATACAGGTTTGTAACATCATGAGGGTGAGAAAAACATAACAGAATTTTCATTTTTAGGTGAACTATCCCTTTAATATCAATAAATTACACTCTCTCTCTCTCTCTCTCTCTCTCTCTCTCTCTCTCTCTCTCTCTCTCTCTCTCTCCCTCTCCCTCTCCAATAGTTAATTCACTTCAAGGTTTGTGTGATTCAATAATTTACGTTTTTTGATTGACGTGATTGATTGTTGTTGTTATTCTGTTGTTAAAAAGGAAGGATCTAATTTAAGGATGTGTTCATGTCCCATTAAAAGGGAATGCCTGTTCAAAAAATGCCATTTGATTGCCTAGAAAACATTGTACATTTTTATATATACTTTTCCATGGTCTTCTGCCATGTTTGAGGCATATTGAAACTTTTCATGCTTTTATGTTGGCCTTATTTCAGTTACATTTACATCTTAGGCTTTGTAGTTTTGATTTTTATTCATTTTTAGATTTTTATTGTACTTACAACTCACCTGTATGTGGACACCTTTTAAAAATAAATGCATATAATAATTTTTTTGTTGCAAATAAAACTCTCATAGTCCATAAATACTGTAGATTTAACTTTGTTTAATATATACATTTAGTTAAATCATCAAACATCTGTATGACTTGCCAGTTACTTGCTTGACTCAAGGTACGACTTGACTTGAATTGCTTGACATAAAGCAGTGACTTGATTGACTTGACTTGACTCTCACAAAAATTGACTCGGACTTGCTTGAGACTTGAAGGTTAAGACTTAAGACTTACTTGTGACTTGCACATGTGTGACTTACTCCCACTTCTGGTGTAGTGTATAGGGTATAGGGTGTAGTGTATAATGTGTAGTGTATAGTGTGTAGGGTATAGGGCATTCTTATCCAGAAACAGGGTATAGGGTATAGGGTGTAGTGTATAGGGTGTAGTGTATAGGGAATAGCGTATAGGGTATAGTGTGTAGTGTATAGGGTATAGTGTATAGGGTATAGGGTATAGTGTGTAGTGCATAGGGTATAGTGTATAGGGTATAAGGTATAGGGTGTATTGTATAGAGTGTATTGTATAGGGTATAGTGTGTAGTGTGTCATGTGTAGGGTATAGGGTATAGTGTGTAGTGTATAGTGTATATTGTATAAGGTATAGTGTGTAGTGTATAGTGTGTAGGGTATAGGGCAGCAGTGTCCAATCTTATCCGGAAAGGGCCGGTGTGGGTGCAGGTTTTTATTCCAACCAAGGAGAAACCACACCAGAGTCTGCTAAAAGCCAAGAACAACTGATTAAACAAGTGGAATCAGGTGCGGCTTCTGCTTGGATGGAATGAAAACCTGCACCCACACCAGCCCTTTGTGGATAATATTGGACACCACTGGTATAGGGTACAGTGTGTAGTGTATATGGTATAGTGTGTGGTGTGTAGTGTATATATTATAGTGTGTGGTGTATAGTGTAAAGGGTATAGCGTGTAATGTATATGGTATAGTGTGTAGTGTATAGGGTATAGTGTGTAGTGTGAAGGGTATATGGTATAGTGTGTAGTGTATAGTGTATAAGGTATAGTGTGTAGTGTGAAGGGTATAGGGTATAGTGTGTAGTGTATAATGTATAGGGTATAGTGTGTAGTGTATAGGGTATAGTGTGTAGTGTGAAGGGTATAGGGTATAGTGTGTAGTGTATAGTGTGTAGGGTATTGTGTGTAGTGTGAAGGGTATAGGGTATAATGTGTAGTGTAATGTATAGGGTATAGTGTGTAGTGTGTAGGGTATAGGGTATAGTGTGTAGTGTATAATGTATAGGGTATAGTGTGTAGTGTATAGGGTATAGTGTGTAGTGTGTAGGGTATATGGTATAGTGTGTAGTGTATAGAGTATAGGGTATAGGGTATAGTGAGTAGTGTATATAATGTGTAGTGTATAGGGTATAGGGTATAGTGCATAGAGTATAGGGTATAGGGTATAGTGTGTAGTGTGTAGGGTGTAGGATATAGTGTGTAATGTATAGTGTCTAGGGTATAGGGCATAGTGTGTAGTGTATTGGGTATAGGGTGTAGTGTATAGTGTGTAGTGTGTAATGTATAGGGTATAGAGTACAGTGTATAATGTGTAGGGTATAGCGTGTAGTGTATAGTGTGTAGTGTATAGGGTATAGTGTGTAGTGTGTAGGGTATAGGGCAGCGATGTCCAATCTTATCCGGAAAGGGCCGATGTGGGTGCAGATTTTTATTACAACCAAGGCAAACCAGAGTCTACTAAAAGCCAAGAACAACTGATTAAACAAGTCAGTTGTAGGGTATAGTGTGTAGGGTATAGTGTGTAGTGTATAGTGTGTAGGGTATAGGGTATAGTGTGTAGTGTATAGGGAATAGGGAATAGTGTGTAGTGTAATAGGGATGTTCCCTTTGTCTGGGCGGAGAAGAAACGTGTGCTCTTTTGTTTAGGCAGCTTTACTTCGACTGTTTGTTTGAAGATAGAATTGGTGAAGCTTTGTGAAGAATCGATTTGAAACATAGAGATGTTATTTTTTGGATGGTTTGATTCAACTTACGGTTCTTCTTAGCCTGATAGGTGTTCGAGGGGATGTGGATTCCTGTAAGAATAATTGTATAAAACAATCTTTTCTGATAATGTTGCAGACTGTCTGTAAAGAGCACATTGTTCTTTCTCCTCCCACACACACAAACACTCTTGTCCCTTAATTCTCTTGTTCCCTAATTAGTCTTAAAACAGATGGCCCTGCCATAATCATTCCTTATGTTACCAACCATGGGAACTAAGGGAAGTATAGGTTCACATCTGACGTTATTGGGGTAACTGAGAGGTTACCTAAACACAGATGCACACACACATAGCAACACACACACCCACTACACCCTCCCTCTTCTTGTATGACTATATATTCCTGCTTTTCCTAATAAACTTTGGAACTTCTCTTTGAAAGACTGACGCGTGTGTGTTTCATTGAGACTTCCCCAAGGCCTTGTGGAGAACAGAAACCGAGCAGAGGAACGAGAGGCTGAATTTAAGGTTATCCTGCCCAGGTGGCAGATGAAAAGAGGGTTACCCTGTCCAGGCGACAGATGAGAAATTCCTTATAGTTCTTGGGGGCTCGTCCGGGATACCAGTATTCGGGTAAGTGCTGATTTGGTATCTTGTCATACCAGTTAAAGTGTAGGCACTTACCTTGTGTACTGGTATTTATATTGGGCGATATCAGAAGGACGGGCAAGTGCTAATTGGTATCTAGTCATTCCGTTCAAAGTGTAGGCATTACTGTGCTGATATCCATATCCGTGTATAGTTAAATCAATATTGTCGAAGGTATGCACGATGTGTAAGGGAATTCGTCACTGGTTATTGAACCAGTGAAAAAGCACGCGCAACGTCTCTAAGGTTAGAGGCTATAAATTTATTTGATCGCCCTCTCTGTCTCGATCGCTGGTCTCTAATTGTGTTGTGTTGTTTGTGTTGTTTGTGTTGTGTTGATTGTGTTGTGTTGTTTGTGTGGAATAATATTGGTTGTACCTGTAGTTGGACATGGGTAATTCAGGAACAAAATAATTCAGGAAACTCCTCGTGACTGGATGAACCGTTGTGGTCTAGGTTGTTATACTACCCCCTGGCTAGATAATTTAGCAGGATGGACCGAATCACAACCTCAGTTTTTGACATATCCTTGCGGTGGTATTTTTAAACCTGAATATTTGGTGTCTGCTTACATTCAAATATATGACGCCTTCAGTGACTCTGATTAGGATTTTCAGTACATGACAGACGGTTATAAGTAATGGCTAGAAATGAAACTAATCTGGGATAAATATCACTCTATTCCAAACTCAAAAAAAAAAAAAAAAAAAAATCTCTGCCGAAGTTTGATCGCTAATCCTTTGTTCCTCACAACCTTCATGCATAATTGTAGATTTGAGGTGCAAAAGGTTCTTAAAGATCAGTTCACAGATCGTGGCAATATGAAAGTTAAAACTCTAGGGGAGAGAGTGCGCACCATGGAAGGCGATGGTATTTTAGAAAGTAGACAAGTAGTATGCCTCGCTGTGGCTGAAGGCAATGCATATAATGGTGACTCGGCCTGAGGGAGGGGCCGAGGGAGAGGCTGGGGATTGGATGAATGAATGTAGGAGAAGACAGAGAGATGGGTGATGTTCCCGTAGGTCCCCTTCCAGCACTGCCTCCACAACCATCCCAAGCTGCACCCATAGAGATGTAGGAGAAAACCGACTCCAACCTACATTGGCCCAGGCCAGCTCCTGCAATCTGACTATAAGTTTAAACAACTGTTCTAAGTAAAAATTCAAAGAAGAAATGATCAGCCAAACTCACGAAGACTGGATTCAGTTGAGGTAGGTTTATTGACAGTCGTATAGACAGCAATTAACAGCTGGTACCAGGGATACAAGTTTGTCCAGTAGACGATACTTGCACCGAAGCACTGCTGATTGCAACAAGCTTATATACAGTTCTGACATTCCCCCCCCTTTTGCCATACCCCCTTCGTTATCCAATCATAATTCCGCTCACGTACACAGTTTCGCCCGCTTCAGAAATTACCATTATTTCCACATTGGAAAGTTTTGCCCGTGCTTTAGGCCCTCTCAATTTTCCATTATTTTCCATCCGGAGGGCCCCGGTCTCATGGACTTTGGACCTACGTCATCAGGCCATGGAGTTTATAAGTTGGTTTCATGTGCTTTTTGACTTATTCTCTTTTTCTGGGGTCTTCTTCAACACAACTCAACATAACACACTTATTCATGGGTATGTATGGATTTTCCTTGTACTCTAGCACTTTTTCTCTTCTATATGATTAAAACCTGTTCTTCTACTGTTCAGTCTCTGTGAATATGGTGTGCAGTGGTCATTGGTTTACTCATTACCCCAATGGCCATGTATTGCATATGCTTACTAAGGCCCTGTTTGTGGTGTGTTCTAGCTTCAATCTCTGCATGGGTCGCACACCTTCTGGATGAAACCGACCCTTCCACACCTTCACCTACTGCTGATCTTTTTACTGAGGTCAATACTCATTATATCCAGGATATGGAGAGTCGTGGTCAACCCAGCGACACGTCTGCTGTTAAGGGGGTTGATGTCTCAACACAGACTGCTACAGTTGTTACCAAGTCTACTCAGACTCTTCCACCTCCATCTACACATACTCAGGCTACTCAAGCTCCATGGCGTGTCAATAAAAGGACTCAACACCCTCCTCGCTATGCTGTCAAACCTTTTTATGTTAAGAAGTGACTCCTTATGATTTTGCATTTCTTTATTAAAACCCTTCTGCTCAGTTTTTCCTTAATGCTGTGTGCGCGTGTCTTTTCTGCCTGTGTGTGTGTGTGAGTTGGTTTCTGTGTATTCTTAGCCTATAGGGGTGGTTAATCAATCACTGACCTCGACGACCTGCTTGCTTCCTGACCTATGCACAGTATAACACTTGACTCTTGATGTACGTTTTTCTCATCTCATCTTTCCCCTGGGCCGTGGTGTATCTTTATCTTATAAAAATCCCACATAATTCCCCCCTTTTGTAGCTGCAGAGCTACAAACTCGATGGAGTTATGGGTGGCAAAGGGAAGCATGTCATATTTTATGCTAGCACAACATACATCATACATACATTATTCATGTCTAAACATTGGTCCAGAGGTGAGTGAAAAAACCCTCCCATACTTGCCAATTGATAGGGAAAAATTCTCACCTTGTCAGCTTTTTTATGCTCGATAGTGTATTCATCACCTGGACCTTGCACTTAAGTATATTCATCCCAGCATGTTATATGCGTTTACATGTTTTCATGTCATATTAATTATGCATTACACGTCATGTCGATTACAGATCACTTATAGTACTAGATTACTGATGTGCCCTACTTATTACATACATCATTAGTGAATACATTATTAGTGAAGGTTATCTATTACTCTTTGTGTGTGGGTTCTCTTCGTTGTTCTCTGTCGCCTCTTAGAACGGTGTACTTCTGCCCCTGGTGGCTTTGCACCACGTAGAGAGGCTTGGTGGGGAACAGGGGAGAGGTTACTAGCACTTCACCCCGTTCCCTAGGTTGCCTTCCAGCCCTTGCACTTGGTAAGGCTTCCAAGAGCTGTTCCACTTTCACGGGTTGGTCACCCCACAGTCTATCAGTCCCTGCACAAATCGTGATGGTTTCCATGTTCTTCCACATTGGTGTGTTCAAAGAATGCCACTCTAGGTTTCCCACCTTGAGTCCATACGATACCTCTCGCATCAGGTGGTATTTCGTGTATGTTACCCAAATCTGGACTCCTTCCTCGTTCAAGGGCCCGTACACCTGTTTCTCCCATGCTGCTACCCACTTTCTGTCCATGGTGATGTAGTCTGCCTGTTGTGGAATTGGGTTGTCCCAGTGGGTCAACCTCCACTCTCCCAGTTCGTCCCTCAGGATGTCCCTGCTTTGTCCCATATTCGTCATTTTCTTCTCCACACTTCCTGTTACTTTACAGGACACAAAGAACACGGGGACAAACAACACATAACACCATTCTAGTTTTCTAGATTATAAATAGTTCTACGCAATGTGTACTACTTAGGTTTTAACTTGAGGTGCTTTGTATATACTTCATTGTTTTTTTTGTTTTTTATGTAATTTTATGTTACTCATTTTTATATTTTTATTTTTCTTCCATCTTAACATACCACACTACATTTTATTTACAGGAATTTTATATTGTCTGGGCAGGCCAGTGCCTTTTTGGGGATGTCATATATCCCGAAGGTTTTCATTTCCATGTACTCTGGTTCAATATTTTCTACGATCTGCAGATTCTGTCCAAATATAGACTGTGTGGCATTAGAAATCATTTTACGAATCAAAGGTATCACACAGCAAGTAATCAGCATTAGTATTAACAAGAATGTTGCTAGCACCGTCCCCATTTGTGCTAGAATAGCTCTCCAGCTTCCTGAAAACAGCCAGTACCACCGAGTTCTTCCGGTTGCATCTGGTTTGTGGGTGTTTCGCACATGTTCCATGCGCAGATCCTCCAATGCTTTGAGGGCTACAGTAAGGTTACCTCCTTCCCCTGTATGCATTGGTATTACTGAACAACATTCATCTCCAATCAGACTGCACACCCCGTCATCGGGTGCTCTCATGGTATCGATGGCAAGTCTGTTTTGTAATGCCATTACAGATACTGCATGTAATTGTCGCTCGATTCCTTGAAAAGCTAGGATTGTGGCGTTTACGAATCGCTGTTGATTATACCATATGTAGTTGATCCACTCTGCGTTTTTCTTCATTTGTAACCATGGAAAGAACACTAAGAGGTTATCCACGGCCGATTGTCCCTGTGCTCTATACTCATCCGGGATGCCTACCGGAATTCCTGCCCAGTCTACATAAACGGATTTATCCTCATCATAGCTGAACCTTTTCCGCCTCCTTGGCAATCTAGTCGGCACAGGATTCGTGATTGGTCCTAGGGGAAGAGTCGGTACAGGATTCTCTATCTGTCCTATGGGCAGAACCCTTAGGGCCCCAATCAGGATTACTGGGGCACAGATTCCTCCCCATTGCTCTGGAAGTTTTTGTCGCAATGACTGTCCCTGTCCGCAATACCAGAATACATCTGCTATTGGCAGCGTTCCTTTTTTCACCAGGTCGGAGATTGTCCAGATATGCTTCGATATTTTCCCGTCTACCCCCAAAGATGGTACTCGTACATTTTTATTGGCTTCCCACACTTCCTCACAGTTCTTTAGTTCTCCCAGTTTTTTATGGCCATATCCTCTGTAGCAGTGGGGAAATCGTAGATCGTGTGCTATTTTCACATTTCCGGGTGGCTTGGAAGCTATTGGTCTTGTTATTAGGGAGGCTATCCTCTCACAGCTTTCTTCATACAGATGTTTAATGCCATACCTTATTGGCGTTTCTCCAGGCTTACTTATTGGCCTTTTCACTGATGGAATAGCTGGGTCGAAGAAACGATTCAGACAGAACGGGACACATCCCTGGAATGCGCATGGTGACATAAGCTTGCAGCTCCGCATCTGGCATGTTGCTAAATTTCCTGGAATTGGGACCACCCTAACAGGTAAGTTCCTCCGAGCACATATTACACAGTCTGTTTTCACAGTTTCTTTGGCAGTGAACATCAGCCATTTAAGGTACAGATTTTCCGTTCCTTGGTTTACTTCTTCCAAGTGTTCCAGTATTGTTTGTTTTGCTTCACGCGGTACCCGTGTTTGCTGGATGCCTTCTGGGTTCTTCTTTTCCTGGCTCTTGCTGGTCGTGTTGTGGGCGTATGATTTTACCTTACTGCCTCTTGCGCCTCCAGTTTTTATCTTCCACATTTGAGTACAGTCTATCTGGACCTTTGTTCGCTTTATGGTTCTCAGCAGCCCTGCTGCTATTATGAGTATAGCTGCTATCGCCATCGTTATTAATATTGCAGACATTGGGTTTATTCTTCTAACATCTCTTTGGGTCATTTTCATTTGTTCTCTGGTGCCACTTGGGGCCATCTTCAGCTGCTCTGGGTTTCCCGACGGTGGCTGTGTTCCTGTTGTCGAGTTCTTGCTCTTGTTCTGGATGCTGGTCCACCCCTTATATCTTCAGGCACTATATTTTCTATCCCTTGATCTATGCTGTCCCACCCAGCAAGTATCTGTTCCCACTCTGCCCTGTTAATAGTGGACGGTATTTCAGCCTCAGGTAGGGTTGGGCTGTCAGCCCGTTCTTGTGTTCTTGCTGCTTGGGGCAGTTCGGGAATCTGTTCCACTTCGCGTCTTAGTGCATCTAGTGCCTGTTCTACTCCTACCCTCCAGCGATTCTCCTGTTGTGGGCTGATCGCTGTCTGGGAGGTTCCTTCCTCGGGCTGCCCCAGCCTGTCGTCTCCTGGGGCCCCTACTGATGTTTCAGGTAGCACCTCTGGCGGTGCCGGACACGGATCAGAGTGCTCTTCTGGCGGCACCCTCCCTTCTTGGGTCTCGTCAGGCCGTCTTTCCTCTGGTGGTGGGTCCTCTGTTGGTGTGTCTTTGTCTTCCTGTGTCTCAGGTGTCTCAGATGTCTCAGGTGTCTCTGGTGCTTCAGGTGTCTCCGGTGCTGGGTCCTGTGCCTGTCTGGTGAATACTTCTGGGGCCGAGGGTGCAGCTGGGTCTCGAGCACGTGTGCAATGATTGAGGTGGTACCATCCAGCCTTACCTTCTACCTTTACGGCTGTTGGTGTGGCTAGGGTTACCTTGTATGGTCCTGTCCTTCTTACGTCGTTCCACTTCCTTTTGAAGGCTCTGATGTACACCCAGTCTCCTGGTCCTACTTTTCGTAGTTCGTCGGGTAGTTCTATCGCTCTCGCTTCTGTTGCCCCTTTTACCTGTTGAAACAAAGTTCTGTGTATTTGGGTTAGGTGTTTTACATAACTAGCCAGTTCCTCTTCTAATTGTTCAAGTGGGGGGCCTTTGTAGGGACCTCTCAAGTACGGCACCGGCATGGGTCGACCCGTAAGCATTTCGTGTGGTGTCAAGTGTGTGATGCGATTCGTCTGCATGCGCATACTCATCAATGCCAATGGTAATGCTTGTACCCATGTCAATTTGGTCTCTGCGCAGATTTTAGCCAATTTTGCTTTTAGTGTCCCATTAGCCCTTTCCACCATACCCTGCGACTGCGGATGATACACACATCCAAACCTGTGCTTTATCCGCAAGGCCTGCGTCACTTTGCTGGCAACTTTGTTCAAGAAATGCATACCATTATCCGAACTGATCTTATCGGGAATTCCAAATCGAGGTATCACTTCTCTACAAAGGAATTTCACTACCGTCTCAGCGTCAGCATGTGCTGTAGGATGGGCTTCCACCCACCTACTGAACCTGTCCACTACCACCAAAACATATCTTTTCCTTTCTTTCCTCTCAACCATGTCGATGAAATCAATCACTAAATGTCGGAATGGACCGTCGGGCTGTGGGATGTGCCCTATTGGAGCGGTAAAGCTTTTCCTGATATTACGTTTGGTGCATATTTCACAGCTAGTTAATACATGATCGATCGTTGGGCCTAAAAATGGCGACCACCATGTTCTCTTAAGCCTTTTCACCACCTCCCCCCTTGCGCAATGGTCCAAACCATGCGCAGTGTTGATCAGGGTAGTCAAAAGTGATACAGGGGCAACAAAGTGTCCATGTGGCCCTCGCCATAGGCCAGTTTGCCTGTGTTTCCGTGCTCCCATTTCCTCCCAACGTGTAGTCTCATGGACTGATGCTGCATTCTGTGAGGCAGCTAAAGATGCCAAGTTGGCCTCTGGTGGAGGAGTGTCATGCGGGACAGTAACTGCTAGGATATCTACTCGTTGTGATGCCACCTTTTTAGCGGCTTCATCCGCTGCCGCATTTCCCTTGGACACGAATGTGCCATCCGTTTTGTGAGCAGCACACTTCACAATAGCTAGTTTAGCTGGGAGTTTGATGGCATGTAATAGATCTGAGATGGCCTGACCATGCGTAACCGGTGAGCCGTCTGCCCTATGAAACCCGCGCTGGGCCCAGATTGGTCCGTATAAATGACACACTCCGTAAGCATATGCTGAGTCAGTGTAAATTGTGCATGTTTGTCCACTGGCCAATACACATGCTGCTGTCAATGCTTTTAGTTCTGCCAATTGGGCTGAACAGGGCTGACTCACGGGCAGAGCCTGGACGGTTTCGAAGGATGATAGGTCAAGGCTGGGGGCCACGATCGCATAACCAGCTACATTCCCCTCCGTTCCCCTAAAACACGAACCGTCGACAAAATAAGTCAGAGTTGAATGTGGCAGTGGCTGATTCTCGAGATCTTGCCGCGCTTTTAGATGCGCACTGGAGACAGCATGACAATCATGTGGCTCTCCTTCTAAAGGGGTCATCATTCTGTCTGCCGGATTTACCGTACGACATCTCTGGATTGTTAATTCTGGTGCTGACAGAATTACGTCATATCCTGTTTTCCGTGCATGGGTAATTACGAATGCTGGGCTAGTCAAGAGGGCATGCAGTGCATGGGTCGTATACAGGGTTGTTGGGTGGCCCATAGTTATCGTGGATGCCTTTTGATAAGCAAAGGCAGCCGCTGCCAACCCTCTGTAACAAGGAGGCATTCCCTTTTCAACGTTATCAAGTGACATACTAAAGTAAGCGATAGGCTGCTTTCCCTGGCCCTGTTGTTGAGTTAAGACTGCAGTCGCAAAGCCTTGTTTCTCAGAGACGTATAGGTGAAATGGTCTGCTATAGTCTGGTCCAGCCAAGGCTGGTGCAGAGCACAGATCACCTTTTAGCAGCTCAAATGCTGCGAGGGCCTCTGAGGTCCAAGTAAGAGATGCTTTTTCATTTCTCTGATCGGCTGCATGTATCAGTGCATGCAGAGGAGCTGTTTTTAACGCAAAGTCACAGATCCATTGTCTACTATAGCCCACCATGCCTAAAAAGGAAAGCATTTGTTTCACTGTTTGGGGTTTTGGGGCGGTGCGTACCGCTTCCACATGAGCTGGTGTAGGAGACCTATCTGTTCCTTGTAACATCCTACCAAGGTATTCAACTTTCTCTTTACAAAACTGCAATTTCTCTCGGCTGACTTTATGACCATTTTCTGCAAGCATGTTGAGCACTGCTAGTGAGTCCTTTCTGCACTGCTCTCTGGTTGGGCTGCATATCACCAAATCATCAACAAACTGAATTAGAATGCTAGAAATGTCGATCGAGGCCAAGTCTTCCGCCAACACACGGTTGAAGATTGATGGGCTTTCACAATACCCTTGTGGGAGCCTTGTATACGTATACTGTTTACCTTCGTATGTGAACGCAAACAGATGTCTCGAATTTGGATGTAAGGGCACACTGAAAAAAGCTGAACATAAATCTATTACCGTATACCACTTTGAGTCTTTTGGGATATTGGACAGGAGAGTGTGCGGATCGGGCACTACAGGTGTCTCTGCTTGTACTACTCTGTTGACTGCCCGTAGGTCATGCACAAGTCTCCACTTGTCAGAGTTGGGCTTCTTGACGGGAAATATGGGGGTGTCGCAAGAGCTGCTAGTTGGAATTAGGACGCCTGCTTCAAGTAATCCTTGAATTGTAGGTCTAATTCCCTCTCTTGCCTGTACTGACAACGGGTATTGTCGTTGATAAGGTAACCTAACATTGGGTTTAACCTGAATTTGGACTTGACCTGCTGATTTAACGAATCCTACATCCGTCTGATGCTTTGTCCACAAGATATCTGGTACCCTTTCTAGCAATGACTCGTCTTCATCGGCTCCATTCTCTGTCCTGAGTGCTAGTGTATGCGATGACAACGGCATGTGCCTCTCTATCCATGTGTGTGTAGCTATCACGCTATCTACTGCCTTTTGTGCGAGGCGTGTGTACCTGCCATCTGGTGAAATGTGTATGTAAGCATTATGCGTCGGTTTCCACTCTCTGACTTGAGCTGCATCCCTAACCATTGGCCCTAAATCTTTTGATTCAAATCCCTCTGCTACCATGAGAGAGATATGTGGGGCTGCACTTGGAATGTGATGCCACGTTTCTAGCTCAGCCTTCAGGATTGTCATGGCGGCTACTCCTTGTGGGCCTATTATCACATCTGTTGTCGTTATTTCGAACTGTTTTGTTTCCATCAATCCATTCCACAGTTGTCCATACTCTTCATTCTCGCTGTTATAGTCATAGTATAAGGTACAATGCAAGGGACTTTTTGGTTCCTTGCAGTCTGGCCGCATGGCCTGTATCCACGTTTTCCATTTCATGTAGGTCTGGTTTAGTCCAGATGTTTCAGGGGTGATGTATTCCAGCCAATACACTGTATCCTGTGTCCTTCCCTTGTCCGCTTCCTTTAGTAGGTGTTGACCTGCCAACGTTTCATCTGGGAAAGTTACCCAGACTCCTGTTGGGCTACAGTGTATTTTTGCTGCTAGTTTGCACAGTAAATCTCTTCCCAGTAAGTTCACTGGGGATTGGGGTGAGTATAAGAGTGGTGCCACTATCGTGGTGTCTTCAACTGTTAAGGTCTGGGGCTCCGTGAATTTCAATATCTGTGTTGTCCCCGAGAAGCCAGTAGTCTTAATCGAGTTACGTGAGAGGGGGAGTCCGGAGCCTTCCTGTCCTATACATGAGAAAGTGGCACCAGTGTCTATCATGAAGGGAACTGATTTCGTACCGTTAATAGACACCATAGTTGTTGGTTCCTGCCTTGGATGCAGTGTGGTGACGTACTGCATGTTCTCCCCCTCCGGCTTCTCTGGGCATCCTCAACTCCAATTCGCTGCAGGCCCTGTCCAGGGTCCTGCTTGTCCTGACCATTGATTGGGACCAGTTACTATCCCTTGCTGACCTCTGTGTTCTGGCTGTCCTGGTTGATTTTCCCATGGATTGACCTGACAGTTTCTTCTGGTGTGTCCTTTTCCACCACATCCCCAACATTCAAGGGTTTGTGTTCGTGGGTTGTTTCCACTAGCCTGGGGATTCCCGAACTGTCTTGGTCCTGGGCCTTGGGCCCATCTTTGCCATCGTCCTGGCCCCTGTCTCAGGCCTGGTCCCCTCATAGGGCGGTTTTGTGGTGCCCCTTGTTGAGTACCGAGGTGGACATGTATTGGGGGCATAGCTGCTTGTGACATCATTTGTTGTTGAGTACCTGGGGGTATTTGTGCTGGAGGCAGCGTAGGTTGCTGCATGTATGTCTGTGTCGTTACTTGGGGTGCCTGGGTCGGTGCCATCTGAGTTATATTTGATGTAGCAGGTACCAGTACTGCTGCTTCAACTGTTGGGGCTTGCAGTGAGGCTTGTATCTTTCCTGATTTTTCTTTTTCTCTTCTGGCTTTGGTGAGTTCTCCTAGTTGAGTTTTGTATAGTTGTGTCATTAGTGCCTCAGTTGCATCTTTAGCTTCTCTCTTCTTTTTCCTGTGTTGTTCTATGTGATGTACGAGATGAGCTTGAAATGTTTCCCAGGGTAGGGTATTCAGGCCGACCACATTTTCTAGTGCTTCTTGCACTGCCGCTGGCATGCATCTTTTTAGCATCATTTTGAACAAGCCTTGGTTTGTCTCATTCAGGTTCCAGGCTGTACCCGTCTCTTCTAGCCATTTGGTCTGGAAGTTCTGGATGAACTTTAAGGCATTTTCTTCTTCGCCCATTGTTGTGGCTTCCAGTTTACCTGGGTCCATCTTGGTGGGGTACATTCTTCAAACTTTGTTATCCATTTCTGCCCTCCCTGGCATATGTCTGGGAGTTGGTTTGCTAACCCAGTCATGTCCATAAATGACCAGGGCACATAACGCACTTCTCCTCCCTTTGCTATTAAGGGACACTGGCTCACTTCCGGTTCTTCCATCACAGTGGCTGGTAGGTCTTCTTCTGTCCCATATCTTCGTGGTGCCCTTACCGGTCTACCTGACTTTCTCTGTTGTGGACTCTCCGGCTTCTCTTGTTGACCTTTCCGGCGTCCACTACTGGGCCAGTTACTCTCCCAGCGTCTGTGATTCTCTTTCTTTTCCAGTTCGGTTAGGTTGTCATCTTCTCGTTGAATTGCTTCTTCTATTTGTCGCATTCTTTTTTCCATTTCTGCAGAACTTTTCTCCAGTGTCCTTTTAGCATATGCATCGATTTCCTCAGTGTGTTTCAGTTGTTGTTCCAGTCGGTTGAGTGACTTTACCAGTTCTTCCTGCATCTGTTGATCTTCTTTTCTTCTCAATGCTGTGGCTTCTGGCTCTATGTACAGTGTCCCCTTCACTCTTCTTTCAACAAGTCCATTTGCATTTCTTGTGTCATTGTTATCTGGTGCTGTCCTGATTCTGGTGCTTTCCTCTTCTGATATTTCTCTCCATTGTCCTTGTTCTGCGGAGTGTTCTTCATCTCGGGTGTTGTTAGCTTGACATTCTTCTTCCATCTCGCTTTCCTCTGGTGCCGAGGGTGTGCTGGTGGAGAGACCTATTTCTTTCAGATAATTGTTGCTTTCTTCTCTTAGTCCATCCAGCTGCAGCTTTCTTTTAGCTGTTATGGGTGCATCTTGATCTTCTGTTATACTGTCCTGATGACCTGTTGATTCCACTCCGTCTACGTCTCTGGACAGCTTAACTCTTCCAGTTATTGTTCCTTCAATTTTCGTCCATTTCTCATCGTTTTCTTGCACCACCATTTGTGTTACACCTGGTTATCGCTTCCTGTGTGTTTGCAGTCCACGATGTGTCATATAGGGTGGGAGCTTTTCCTCACTGCACCCGTCTCCTTCTTGTCGTCTCTTTTCTTCCTCTTCTTCCTTCTGTATCACTTTCTGTATTTCTTCTTCTCTTCTTTCTATTTCTCTGCCTTCTTCTTCAAACCAGCTAAGTATTTCTAGCCTCTTTATCCTTTTTCCTCTCGTCTTATCATCTTCTTTCCCTACTTTCCAATGTCGCAACATTTCTTTCACTTTTTCACACCTTTTTAGCCTAAATGTCCCTTCCTTCGGCCATTGCAACACTCCCTGTGTCCTGTCATGCCATTTCATCATACACTTTTTAATGTACTTTTCATCTGTTTTGTGTTTAGCAATCACCACATCCGCCGGTGTTGGCTGACTTGTTGTTATTACTTTCCCCATGACGCACCCTTGTCGCGCTCTGTGGGCGCTGCTTCTTTCTCCTAAGTTCTGGTTGTGTCTTGACCAAACCAAATGTACGTTTATCTGCTTGACAGTTATCGCTGGTCTGACTGGTTTCTTCCTCCTATATACCTCCGATAATGTGTTTATCTTATCTATCAATGATGATACTGCCAATCCTCTCTCCCAATTCACACTCCTTAACTCTACAGTAACTATTGCTGTAAGCCCTGAGCAGTAGTTGTTTTGGATAGGTCGAGCTTGATTGAAATCTATCGCAGGCTCGTCTTCTTCACTGTCTGGATCCTTTATAAAATCAAACAAAGGGATGGTGGCCTTAGTAGCACTAGGATCTTCCACTAGTCTCCGTAATATGGGACTTAGGAGTGTGGGTTCCCAAAGTTTTTTGAACGTTTGCGTCCAATCAATCTCAGGAAACTCAACCTGTAAATTCAACAAGTTATTCCACTTAGTCAGATACCACAATTTAGCAGCAATTAATTCTCTCGACTGCCACCTTTCAACTCCACACTTATCTTTAAATGTGCGCTCGTCCCAAAAGTGTGTTCTTATGCCTTTCGTTTCTATAAGTATATCTTGTGGTGCCATTAACTATTCAACTTGTCCGACACAAGACTCTCAACCACCAGAGGGATCTTCTAACACGTCGGCCTTCGATGTAATACTGGGTGATTATTAAGTCACGACCTGGATTGGTAAGGAGTAGTAACACTAGTGGGCTGTCGGCCGATACCGTCAATATTCTTGGGGGGACCTGGCTTCTATATTCTTCCTCAAATCTCAAAAAACTTGGGTATAATGCTAAAACGGTGTACCACCATGTAGTCATACGTAAGCGACTTGATTATTCTATGTTCAATGTGGGTCCAGTTTTAACCCTACGTTTTATTTTGGAGTATTACCTCAGGGGTTCTTCTTCTGGTTCAATGATGCTTTCAACGTATCTTATCACTAGTCTATATTGATTGTGGGATCTAATTAATCTGTATCTTATGAGGTGTAGCTTATCGCCTTCTAGTCTGTTCTCTGTTAAATCATAAGATGGGTTTTCTAACAACAGCTGCACAATTGGATGATTAGGAGCTACTGTGCGACAAATTTCTGAGGCTATGCTAACGTTATTGCCTTCTTCGATGCCTACACAGCAGGGAACCAACATGTGGAGCGTCATTCGGGGCTATTTTTACTTTGTCTTAGTCCTATTAAATGTATTTTACAGTAGTATAACACTTATCTTTGTTTAATCTCTATATTATTTTCACTTTTCCTGCAATCTATTACTGGGGCTCTTTCGGAGTCCCTCTGCTCAGATTACTGAGCACTTAAATGAGCTGTAAGCCACTATATGCAAATTAAGGGCTATTTCTATGGCAGTCCACAGTCCACAGTCCACATACATCAACAGTCAGCCTAGTAATACATCAACAGTTATAAAAGCAAATACGACAGTTAGTGAATAAGACTAATTCCTACACACACTGAGAAACGCACTGGTAATACACTAAATCCTACAAACCTGATCACAAATCAGCTTAGCCATACAAAATCACACAGCAGGGAAATCAACTTTTTGTCATAGGAATCACATACAGCAGGGAAATCAGCTTTTTGTCACAAAGCATGAAAATTAGCTTTTTTGTCATAGAAAATTACACACAGCAATCACACATGGCCACACAAACCCACTCTTATCACATATACATACACACAGTAATGCAGATCTGCCTTTGACACATAAAACCACACATACAGCAATGCAAAGCAACTTCAGCTTCTTTTTCACACGTAAAAATCATACACAATGCAAAGCAACTTCAGCTTCTTTTTCACACGTAAAAATCATACACATCAATGGAATTCCACTTCAGCGCTTTTCTCACAAGCTTCTAACACAATATCCTCACACCGATCTGACCAAGCAGCCCTGTGCCCTTCACAGCGGTATCTCAGATCCTTCCGACCATGCAGCCCTGGGGCAGCTGTTTATACAGAGAAACAAACACTTAAATTGCTGTCTCACTTGACAGCCCGCAATGAGCCTTTTCACTTACTCCTTTCTGCTCACCTTTGCTCTTTCTTTTCCCTGTATAAAGACAATGAATCTACTTTTCTCCTCTATTCACCTTTGTGCTGCAACATACCCCAGCGGTATCTCGGGAAATTTTTAACTTACACTATCTGCCCGTTCAGACCTGTCTTTACTCAAAGACAGCGGTAGCCGCAGATGAAACAATAACCTTCATGTGCACAAACATTTATTACCCGCGGTCTCACATACACTTTTTACCAATCAATGTTTGCAAACTTCACATAATCTCTCCCAAATCCAGTCTTTATATCTTTCATGAAAACGAGCAATGTTTTTTGGTTTTATGAGTCAATTACAACTTTTAGTAAGATCTTTTGGATTTCAATAATCAAGGATTTCTTGTTAACAATCCTTTGGATTTTCTATAAGTCAATCAAACTTTAATAAATCCTTTGGATCTTTATAAAATCGAACTGCTTACTAGGTTCTTTTTAGGAGAGTCACGGAGCTGATCCGTCCCAGAAATGGGGCCGCTCCGGCCGTACAGACCACACAAGACTATAGCAGATACTTTGATCTAACAGGCGTTCTGCTTACCTTTTTCTATGATGGCCAAAGTTGTCTGGTCTGGACGGCGGCGCTATGGCTCCCCACGTCCGGTGTTCGGGGGTCCCCGTGGACCCTCCTGGCTGGCTCGCCAAAACAATGTAGGAGAAAACCGACTCCAACCTACATTGGCCCAGGCCAGCTCCTGCAATCTGACTATAAGTTTAAACAACTGTTCTAAGTAAAAATTCAAAGAAGAAATGATCAGCCAAACTCACGAAGACTGGATTCAGTTGAGGTAGGTTTATTGACAGTCGTATAGACAGCGATTAACCAGCTGGTACCAGGGATACAAGTTTGTCCAGTAGACGATACTTGCACCAAAGCACTGCTGATTGCAACAAGCTTATATACAGTTCTGACATGCCCCCCCCTTTTGCCATACCCCCTTCGTTATCCAATCATAATTCCGCTCACGTACACAGTTTCGCCCGCTTCAGAAATTACCATTATTTCCACATTGGAAAGTTTTGCCCGTGCTTTAGGCCCTCTCAATTTTCCATTATTTTCCATCCGGAGGGCCCCGGTCTCATGGACTTTGGACCTACGTCATCAGGCCATGGAGTTTATAAGTTGGTTTCATGTGCTTTTTGACTTATTCTCTTTTTCTGGGGTCTTCTTCAACACAACTCAACATAACACACTTATTCATGGGTATGTATGGATTTTCCTTGTACTCTAGCACTTTTTCTCTTCTATATGATTAAAACCTGTTCTTCTACTGTTCAGTCTCTGTGAATATGGTGTGCAGTGGTCATTGGTTTACTCATTACCCCAATGGCCATGTATTGCATATGCTTACTAAGGCCCTGTTTGTGGTGTGTTCTAGCTTCAATCTCTGCATGGGTCGCACACCTTCTGGATGAAACCGACCCTTCCACACCTTCACCTACTGCTGATCTTTTTACTGAGGTCATTACTCATTATATCCAGGATATGGAGAGTCGTGGTCAACCCAGCGACACGTCTGCTGTTAAGGGGGTTGATGTCTCAACACAGACTGCTACAGTTGTTACCAAGTCTACTCAGACTCTTCCCCCTCCATCTACACATACTCAGGCTACTCAAGCTCCATGGCGTGTCAATAAAAGGACTCAACACCCTCCTCGCTATGCTGTCAAACCTTTTTATGTTAAGAAGTGACTCCTTATGATTTTGCATTTCTTTATTAAAACCCTTCTGCTCAGTTTTTCCTTAATGCTGTGTGCGCGTGTCTTTTCTGCCTGTGTGTGTGTGAGTTGGTTTCTGTGTATTCTTAGCCTATAGGGGTGGTTAATCAATCACTGACCTCGACGACCTGCTTGCTTCCTGACCTATGCACAGTATAACACTTGACTCTTGATGTACGTTTTTCTCATCTCATCTTTCCCCTGGGCCGTGGTGTATCTTTATCTTATAAAAATCCCACAGAGATGCCCACAGAGAGAAAACCTCGACCATGCTACATTGTACATATGAATCACATCAGGTAAATGAAGTGTATTTTCTTGAGTTATGTGTAAGTGGCACAGTATATTCTTTCCTCTTTGATACAGGAGCTACAATGTCAGTAATGGGGAAGCAATATGAGGGTCCTCTCTCGGGGGATCCGTTAGCTCTGTGGGAATAGAAGGGGTCACAAAAGGAACCGATTTCACAGATTTGTTTATGTGTCAGAGTGTCCCTTTAATCTTTTGGGGAGGGATCTCATGAGCAGGCTACACGTTTCTATTAGCTTCTCTGGCTCTAAACTTTCTGTCATTTCTGTTCCTGAGTCTGCTCCACTGTCACATTTATCTGATATGATGTTTAATGACTGTTTTCTCTCTACCACACAGAAATCACCATCCCCATCTTTTGCTTTACTAGACACTCTACCGCCCTCATTGTGGGCTGATCATAAGAATGACTTGGGTCTCGTGCAATGTACACCCTATGAGGCTAAGTTAAAACATTTAGACCCTGTGTTTGTTAAGCAATATCCTTTGTCTGAAGCTAAATTGCAGGGTGTGTGTAAGTTCATACAACACTCCTGTCAATCCGGTCCCTAAACCGGATGGGTCCTGGCGCTTCACACAAGATTTGAGGAAAATAAATGACAACATTATCCCTGTGGCACCTGTTGTGCCAGATGTGGCCTCAATTCTCACCTCAATTCCATGTGAACATACTTTCTTTTCTGTTATTGACTGATGTTCTGCCTTTTTCAGTGTTCCTGTCAAAGAGCATACGCAGCCTCTCTTTGCCTTCACACACAGGGTGCGGCAGTAAACATGGACACGCCTGCTACAAGGGTATATTGATTCTCCGGCAGTGTTGTAAGGGATGCATTATGTGATCTTGTTCTCCCCACTGGTTCTGTTGTCTTACAGTATGCAGATGAGCCCTTAGTCTCGGCAGCCTCTGAAAAACTCTGTGAACAAGCCTCCCTCTGCCTCCTGCACCATCTAGATTCAAAAGGATTCAAGGTTTCTGTCTGCCCACGGTGAAGTATCTGGGGTTTGAGCTCTCACAAGGCAGTAAAAAACTCTCTCAAGACCGTATACAGGTAATCCTCAACACATGGCATCCTGACGCAAAACATGCTCTCATGTCTTTCCTGGGACTGATAAACTACTGCCATCAATGGATACCTGACTGTTCTTACTATGACAAATGCCTCCGGTCCGCAATCTCCCACAAGGACCCAATGCAACGTCTGCTAACTTGGACTCCTGAAAGGCTTGAAGCGTATGAGGCTCTGTGGACGGCTCTATGTTCCGCTCCTGCTCTGGGGCTCCCGAACTATGCGAAAGAGTTCCATCTCTATGCCTGCAAGCATGAGGGCACTGCCTCTGCTGTCTTGGCCCAGGTGCATGGGGGGGCATGAGACTATGCGCATTCCTGTCTAAAACACGATACTGTTGCCCAGGGCTTACCAGCGTGTCTCCGGGCTGTGGCCGCCTGTGCTGTGATGGTACAAGATGCTGAGAAAATTGTTCTGTCTCATCCCCTGATCTTACATTCACTACATCAGGTAAAACAGGTCCTTCAGAACTTACAGACTCAACATACGACGGCACAGAGGAGGTCAGGTTATGAAACTATCTTATGTTCAACCAGTAATCTAGAAATTAAAGCCACCTCCTCATTAGATACGTTAGGTCACGCTCTTGCACGTTTACTTAGAACTCAGGATGCCACACTGCACGACACTCCGCATGATTGCTGTGCTGAAATTATTCACTCTACTAGCATTCTCCCTGATTTAGAATCCACTCCATTAAATACAGGCGATTTGCTATTTGTTGATGGCTCTTGTTCAAAGCCACATTATGGTCACTTTCTGTGTGGATGTTCTGTGTGTGCTCTGCCTTGTTGTTGTTGAAGCTTATTCTTTACTTTTTATGTCTGCTCAGGCAGCTTAACCTTTTGCTCTAACTCGCGCGTGTATTCTCTCTGAGGGTAAGGATGTGACAATTTACACTGATTCACGTTATGCTTTTGGCGTCGTCCATGATTTCGGACGAATTTGGCAAACACGTGGCTTTTGCTCTGCAGAGAGGAAACTTATTTCCCACTCTTCGCTGGTGCAGGTTGTGCGTAAGTTTCACGGTGTTACACATCGCGCCCAAAGAGGGGTATGGGAAGATATGAATAAACTCTTTTGTGTAGCTAATTTGAAAGGTACAATAGACTCATTTTTATCTAGATGTCTGACCTGTGCTCAAAATAATCCTACTAAAAGCACAGCTAAACATGAAAATCTTCCAATACCAACTGCACCATTTTCTGAATGGCAAATTGATTTTACACATATGCCACCACAGGGGCCTTTCAAATATCGCCTGGTGATGGTAGATAAGTTCTCAAGGTGGGTAGAGGCTTTTTCCTGTCAGCGTGAAAATTCTAAGGTTGTTACACGTATTCTGGCCAAAGAAATCCTGCCAATCCTGCCACACGCTTTTGACTCAGATAAAGGAACGCCATTTACTTCTAAAAAACACAAGATCTGTGTAAGTACCTGTCTCTGTCATGGTGTTTTCATATTCCTTATCATCCCCAATCCTCAGGGATAGTGGAAAGAACTAATCGAATAATTAAGGATAAGTTGACTAAAGCTATGCAGGCGACGGGTAGCAAAAATGGGGTTGACTTGTTACCCGCTGTTCTAGAGAATGAGAAATTCCTTACAATTCCTATTTCAACATCCTGTTCAAAACACAATTAATAGAGATGAACGGTGGGCCAAGTTCAGCTTTCGTACAGAACCCATTTCACTATTACCGGGACATCGCGGCTGGTCATCACATGTACCCCAAATTACCCTAACTGGAAGATTATTTTACAACCCGGAGGCTTCTGCATGAAGTGCATGCTCTCGGCTCACGGTTCGATTCGCCACGTGACGGTGCATGGCTTCTGCACCTGGTGCCTAACTGCGTGGAACCGGAGGAACCTCCGGACAGTAACGGGTATGTGGGCGATGAAGACTCGACTGATGAAACTACAACCTTAGACAAATGTATTATTGCTAAACGCAAATGAACGCACTTAATATTAAATGTTGTCCAAGTTAGCAGCTGATGATAAGATGACGAACATGATGATGATGATGATGATGTCCCGGGACACAGGATATGTGTAACAACAGTAGATAGAACATTGCTCTCAAGTTTTGAAGACAGGCAAGAGTGACATTTTCAGCCATTTTTAGTGTCATGATTGAGGACAATGTCCCGTTCAGAGACAAGCTGTTTCGTGTTGAGATTTTGTTCAAACCGACCATCGAAAATAACCTCCATAATGCATGTTTTTTTTTTTATTGTTTGTTGCTTTAAATCTTACCCAGACACAATAGTGCTATTTTCTGATTGGCTATTGTGTAGCCTCTTTTTTTGATTGGCTGATAAGTGTCAGGCTCGACTAAGAACTCCAGGGGAGACGTGCTTGATACCTGCCTGGTTCCATAGAGACAGCGGTGCGGACTGATACATTTTGGGCGCTGCGGCATATTAAATATATGATACATTTTTTTGTGTGAGAAATACAATGTGTGGTGGGAGAACGTGACAAAAGACTAAAATGCGTGACTGTCACTCTCAATGCGTGACACTTGACAGCCCTGAGATAGAGAGTGCAAGCTCTGGTTAGATCAGTGTGATTTCAGTGAATTTTAGTAGTTTATTGTTGGTTAATGAATGCAAAATATCCTCATGGGAGTTGTTGGACAATATCACTTTCACTTTGAATGTCTGGAGGCTTGATAAAAAAAAAATTATAAAAAAAACGTTGTCTAGATAGCGCATAGTATATCTATAACTCTAGTACCAGGACCTGCACATTTGTTAGATGTTGTTATTTCTTAATATTTATAAGAACTTTTTTTGTTAACTTTATTGTCAGTGAGTATGAGGATATCATGAGCTCTCTCTTGTTGAAACAGCTTCAAGAGCCCCAAAGTATTAATTTATATGTACTTTTCCAGGAGACAATTTTAGCACAAACAGATGAGGGACTTGTAAAAGAAAATGGATGGAATCAATCTTGACTCAGCAACCCAACTAATTCAAAGCTCAGTATTGGAACAAGAGGGAAACTAAAATTATTATGATTATTATTATTATTATTATCATTATCATTATTATTATTAGTGTTATTATTATTCTTATTATCATTATTATTATTATTATTATCATCATCATTATTATTATTATCGCTATTGTTATTATTATTATTATTATTATTATTATTATTATTACAAGTTATATTATATGTTTAATATGTTTACTGTTCATGTACCTACAAATTATTTTAATAATGGTATTGTCAGCGATGCGGGGATAAAAACAGACCTAAATGCAGGATAGTGTAAAATAAACTGCATTTATTAATTAAAAAACACAAAACATGGGCAAAGTCCTGACAAGAGACAAGACCAAGAACGACAGAAGGATAAGGATTCCGCACCACCATAGGCAACGCGGCACGGTTAAATACAATCAACACATAAGGAACTGGTATGCAGAGACGGGGAGGAGTAAACAAGGGCAGGGCAGACACGTGACCAAAATGGCCAAAGGTCCGGGCTGGATCCTGACAGGTATGTTGTATGTGTAATGTACTTTTGAAAGGTTCTGTTAAGTGGCACTGTTCAACACCAGAATGAGGGGGAAATAGAAGTCCACCCTCAATGGCCAAACACATGGTCAACAGCCATAGTTGTAAAACTTTTTATTTTACTTAAAAAGCTATGTGAACCAGAGTGTGCAGACTCAAATGAATAAATCAGTTCAATAGCTCAGTTCAGTCCTGCACATGGGATATTGTACTTGAAGTAATTTATACTGACGTACGTGTCCCTTAGTGACACATTTTTGGATTGCCCGCTCTCCTACTAAGAGATGTGTCCTAGTTTGCACGGGTTATCAACTACCAAAGTTGAACGCAGGTGTCCTTCGAAGCCCCTTCAAGTTCTTCTACCTACAGTAATCTATTGTTTGAATCTTTAGATGAAGGAGTCAGACTTAGACCTTCTTGTCTTTTCAGGATCCTCACAATGGGAGGCCTTGTTTTTATTAAAAGTAGTGTAATACAAATAGATGTGTGTAATATATGTAAAATAAAATAAAATAAAATTACAAATAAAATCTCCTTCAAATAAACAGTATTAGAATAAGTAAAAGTAATTCAAATTCAAAGACAATAACAAACCAATTTTTCTGATGCACACAGAGTATAACATGCACTAAGCCTGCCTACACTAGAATGCACACACAATGTAATTCGAGACAAGCTTTTATACATTTTCAAGCCCTTTACCAATACGCCATTCCCATCGACTCCAAAACCAATATCCTTTTCCTTTCCTCTCTCATAAAATCAACATCCTCCACCATCCCTCAGAGTCGGTGACCCCATGGTCAGCAACCGATAAAAAAGCACAAGCTTGCAATATCATCTCACTAACTAAGTCCTTCACCCACGCACGCTGTGGTTTCCCTTTAAGGGTTACAGATATTCATCAGCGACATTGTCAGCGGTATCCTATGCGCATTGAGAGTTGACTTTTTAAGAGAGCCTTCATATACAGTACAGTAGCATATTCAGCACATATTACCTTTTAACAAAATAAGCAATATTATTGTGTACATATTTTGAAAGCAGAGAGAAATTTTTTTTTAAAAAACCTTAATTACTTTAATATTCTTGATCTTGATCCATTCTTCATTTCTGTCTCGGTACAGAGTCTGATATTTTTTCATCCATTGATTTCTTCAAGCTTCATATTTGTCAGGACTTTGCACGGACTTTGGCCATGTGCCTTTTGTTTATGTTCTGTGTTCACGTGTCTGCCCCGCCCTTGTCTTTTCCTCCCCGCCTCTGCACACCTGTCCCGCATGTCCGATTAATCATTTGTACTATTTAGTTGAGCCGCGTTGCCTTGAGCAGCGCGGAATCCTCTGTTGTCTTTTGTTGTTGTCGTCCTGTCTTCATCTGGTTTGTCTTTGTCCTGTTTAGTGTTTTTTAAGTTAATAAATCCTGTTTTTGTTAAGCTGTCCTGCATTTGGGTCCGTTTTTACCCCCGCGTTACTGACAATATTCTTTAATTCATTCACTAGTTGTTTTATTTCTTCTGCTGCTTGTTCTGTTCTCTTCTTTTTTTCTTCCTTTGTCTTTGTCGCTTTCTGGTATTTGTAGCCTGAATCTCACTTTTCTTTTGTATGGGAATATGAGAGCAGGGTTTTGAAGTTGGATAGCATTGGTAAGGTTGCTTTATTGAGCTTGAAGTTAACCATTCATTTCCTTAATCATCCATTTTACCTACTCCTAAAGGTCCCATTCTTACAACATACAACTTTAAGTGTCCAGTTGAGACAATTCTGTACAATGATTTTACTTATTTGTTTGATCAAGTATGGTGAATAAAGGCATTGATGCCTTTTGATTGTTGTTGTTAATAACAGTGTTGTAATGTAATGGAGTACAAATACTTCATTACTGTACTTAAGTAGAAATGTCACGTATCTGTACTTTACTTTGCTATTTAAATTTATGTCAACTTTCACTTTTACTCCACTACATTTCCTAGATAAAATATCTACTTTTACTCCGCTATTTTCCACTAAGCTTCTTCGTGACTCGTTACTACAAAATAAAATCAGAAGAAATGTGTGCGACTGCAATAAGGGAGGTTTGGCGAAGCACTGCTCCTAGATTGCATTACGCTCCCCAAAGATGGCAACCAAAAGCAGTGAAATTTCACTATTCTTATTACCAGAATTGTAGCACAAAGAAAATAAAATGCAAACTATCCATTCGAAACTAAACAAAAATAACATTTATTGATTTGTCTTGTGAATATTTTTTTTATTAATGACTGCATTCATTGGACACACTGTTTGTAGAGAATGCACACATACATGAACTGATCTGATTCAAGACCGGCATCATTACATCATGAATAAAATTTTGGTGAGCCAAACATTGGTGCACAGATCGGGCAATTATGTACGCACATGTACGAGATGGTACGCATATAGATCTCATCGACCCGAACAACTTTCGCATTCTAAACTATGAGCTCCACCCAACAGGAAGTCGGCCATTTTGGATTGTTTTATAAGTGCATGCGGTGAACTTTTAAATACTCCTCCTAGGGAATTCATGCGATCGACATCAAACGTGGTGAACATGATGCCGAGACATTGCATTTGCTAAATTGCGAAGGGATTTTCGATATCTCGAACGGTGCAGCCATGGTGAGGCGCCAAATTTATGGCGAATTCAGAGAAACAGGAAGTGTCTAATATCTAAAGCAAAAAATGTCTTATTGGGATGACACGTGGTGTGTATGTTCGGCCAAGGATTCAGATCGCATCGATGTGCCTATTGTGAATCTCGGACATAGCGCCACCAACAGGCGCCAGGAAGTGTGTCAGTCACAACAGTTGCATGTGGTGAACTTTTAAATACTCCTCCTAGGGAATTCATGCGATTGACATCAAACATGGTGAACATGATGCCGAGACATTGTACTTGCTAAATCGCGAAGGGATTTTTGATATCTCAAACGGTGTTGCCATGGCGAGGCGACTAATTATGGCGAATTCAGAGAAACAGAAAGTGTCTAATATCTAAAGCAAAAAATGTCTTATTGTGATGACACGCGGTGTGTCAGGCCAAGGATTCCGATGTTCGGCCAAGGATTCCGATCGCATCGATGTGCTTATTGTGAGTCCCGGGTATAGCGCCAAATGGGTCAGTAACAACATAAAATTGTCCACTGATATTTACCCAATTGATGCACTTGCCCACCGTGCATTGTTTTCTGGAAGGCACCGTATAGCGATAAAAAAACGTACGAAAGCCCGCCATCGCTGCTTGCAGCTATATTTATTATTATTTTTTGTTTCCTACACATTGGCCAATTGGGGTCCCTTAACATGCTCGAAAACTCTTGAAATTTGGCACACACGTCAGAGTCGTGCGACACCAGGCTCGGGCAATGGCTGGAATACTCTGTAGTGCCCCCTGTAATGCAAAAACAAACATTGGTGCACAGATCGGGCAATTATGTACGCACATGTATGAGAGTTGGTACGCATATAGATCTCATCAACCCGAACAACTTTCGCGCTCTTAACTATTATATTTTTGACAGCTGCATGCGGTAAACTTTTAAATACTCCCCCTAGGGGATTCATGCAATTGAGACCAGACTTGGCCACCATGACGCAGAGATATTGGAGATGCGAAATTGCAAACGGATTTTTGATATCTCAAACACCGTTGCCATGGCATTGTGTCAAAGTTTACTTTTATTTCAGGCATATTTAAGGCTTTTGGCGTGCTTAGATTAACTTGAAATATGACACATACATCACATCAAGTTCTAAGCTGTTTAGTGCACATCTAGATGGAACTATTAGGACACAAAGGATGAAGTTGTGATCCTTCATCTTGTATTCACCTTTTACAGACACAGAACAGTTTTTAAATTTTATACAGAATTGTGTAAAAAAACCCAAAACATCCAGCGAGTAACACAATAGGTTAGTTCTCTCTGACCTCTATAAATTCAGGATAATAGACCGACTTATTTGAACTTGTAAGAAGTCTATAGTAACTGAGATAATTACAAAAAACAGGCACAATGCAATCAAGAATCCACTAATCTATCCAGACTATATTTGACCAAAAGAGTACAGCAGTAGCTAAAGAAAACATGACAATGGCTGGTCATCTAGTTATCTGATAAATTCCAACTCTTTGGTCAAGTGTTGAGCCATTTTGTTGAATAATGGGATTGTGAATTAATGTGTAGTTTAAACTTTATTCTTTTCACACACCCACAGGATTTTGAGTCTTTATTTGCACAGCATGTGCCTGACATGGACCCCATCAACTACAATGCCAGCCCTCAAGATCCCATGGTTAGCAGTAATGGTGACTGCAGACCAAACCCATTTAGAGGTGGAACATATGCCACACCACACCACATGCCTCTCTTCAGCCTAGAATCTATTAACTCATACAATAGAGATACACCTTCAACAGCTGTCAGTGCTCTGGCTTTACCCCCTTTCTCCTCATTAAGAAATAACTTTCATGGAACCTCATACTCCACAGCTGGGTATTTGCATGAGGCTGTGTTTGAACAGATAGACTTGTTGGGTCTGGAGGGCCTGGGTAGTGTGGATGAAGAGGTAATAAATGGAATTTATGGCAGTTTGGATACTCCATGGCTGGAGGAAGTGGCCTGTCACTGGAGACCAATTCCAGAACCCTTCCTCAGCCTCCATGTCCTCTAGAGATTCGTTTTGCAAGGATGGAGCCATGGGCTACAGTACTGAATTAGAATACTTTTTAGGTTACGGTGGAGCTTGTGCATCATCATGCTATGATTGGCCACAGGTAAGCATTAACAACATCTGGCATGACCACAACTATGTGGCCCGGTCACCTGATGACCATAACCCACGAAACTAGACCCAAACTCAAGCTATAAAATAAGAAGTAATGAATGAGAATGAACCTGGAGTGGAAGAGCCAGGCTGGGATGAACAGCGTCTGCAGGCTCTTGGTTTTCCATTTTCTGCCCCTGAAATTGTTAACATGCCAGTGGAAGACTTCCTGGAGCTGCTGGAAGGGAGGAGTCTATCCACATCAGAGGTCATGCTACTGCGGGATGTACGCAGACATGGGAAAAAAAAATTAGCTGCAAAAAACTGCAGGAAAGGGAAGCTGTCTGCCATCTTGGGCGTACAGGCTGAGGCTGGAGAGACTTAGTGTCTCAGTGTGATTCCCTTCTGCGTGAGAGAAAATGTACCACCAAGTCTCTGCCAGTTACAGCTGAATGTTTCATGTTGTACTTGTTCAGCTAAGGGATGAACATGGACAGTCCCTCAACCAAGAGCGATACACACCTGACTGTGGTACAAACGGACGAATAGTGGTCCGACCACGAACAAACGCTGTGAGAATGATCACAACAAGGACCAAAACAACAAATATTGAGAAGGATAAAAAAACGTTAACAACCATTTTGATTTACATTTTGATTGTGTTTGTATAATGTACTGAATGTGCATATTTTTCCTTAAGGGCTACTTGATCTAGGGATACTAAAGTTTTCCCCTTTTAAATATTTAAATAAGACATGATGATAAAACTACACTATAATGGCTAAATGGTATGTAGCAAAAGCACTGGGTATGTATAGACATATTTTAAAAGTGACAGTGATCAGATAATGATTAATAGTGATCAGACTCAACAGCTTGCTATGCAATTGCTATGCTGTATTTAAAATGACATTTTACATGAAAACTATTTCAGATTCAACATTTGAATTTCAGAATTAATGGCATGCTCATAAAGTGAGATTCTTGCTTGCCTTTATAAAAAATTGATTAATTAATAATAAATAATTTTTTTAGATATAATACAATGCCAAAGTGAACACCTTTAAGAAGGCATTCATTCATTTTCTACCGCTTATCTGAACTACCTCGGGTCACGGGGAGCCTGTGCCTATCTTAGGCGTCATCGGGCATCAAGGCAGGATACACCCTGGATGGAGTGCCAACCCATCGAAGGGCACACACACACACACGTTCACTCACGCAATCACACACTGTGGACAATTTTCCAGAGATGCCAATCAACCTACCATGCATGTCTTTGGACCGGGGGAGGAAACCGGCGTACCCGGAGGAAACCCCCGAGGTACGGGGAGAACATGCAAACTCCACACACACAAGGTGGAGGGGGGAATCGAACCCCCAGACCTGAGGTGTTAGGTGAACATGCTAACCACTAAGCCACCATGCCCCCCACCATTAAGACATGATTTAACAAAATCAAACTAATAGTTATTATCGGAAAAATATATACAGTATATTTTCATTCATACCCAGCTTACAAGATCTGTTTATTTTCACCAATTCTAGTTACCCTGGGGAATAAATGTGAGCAGGGGCGATTCTAGAATTTTCATTTTAGGGGGGCTCAGCCCCCAGGGTAGGGTTGTATACTATTAACCTTATTGCAATCCACTATTCCATTGTATTCCCTGTATTTCACTGTAAAAAAATGAAAAATTTAGATGTGACCAGTCACTAGAAAATTTTGAGTTGTTAATGTAGTTTTTTTACAATGAAGATTTTTTTTGTGGGAAGAAAAAACAATTATCACACTGTGATAAGGGCTGAAGTTGAACGCAGCGAAGACGCATTGGATGAGAAACCGAACTGTGTATTGGTCCAGTAAACTGCAATTACAAGAACTGCACCGATGCAGATGTCATATCATAGCAATCCATCAATAAAAGCAAAGGGCCTAGTGACGCCCCTGAATGTGAGGTTGCAATGATCAGATTGTTCAAAAATGAAACTCATTATTGTATTTGACAATATGTAGAGTCTTTGTTCTCCACCATGTATTTGATGTTGTTTTTTTTAAACTGTTGTCACTTTCATGAAGAGAACACATTCTCACTCACTCTCATTCATTTTCTACCGCTAATCCGAACTACCTCGGGTCACGGGGAGACTGCGCCTATCTCAGGCGTCATAGGGCATCAAGGCAGGATACACCCTGGACGGAGTGAAAACCCATCACAGGGCACACACACACTCTCATTCACTCACGCAATCACACACTAAGGACAATTTTTCCAGAGATGTCAATCAACCTACCATGCATGTCTTTGGACCGGGGGAGGAAACCGGAGTACCCGAAGGAAACCCAGAGGCACAGGGAGAACATGCAAACTCCACACACACAAGGAGGAGGCAGGAATCGAACCCCCAACCCTAGAGGTGTGAGGCGAACGTGCTAACCACTAAGCCACCGTGCCCATGAAGAGAACTGTACCTATCAAATTTGTTATATATGCTACACCAGTTGTTGCAGCAACAAATGCCAGATTTTAAGTTCAGCACTGAAAAAACTATTCCCTATTGTCTGATTATTTGCAGATGTCTGGTAATTGTTCCACATTTGTGAGGATGTGATGGTCCAGCGGTCAAGGCACTGGGTTCCTAATCAGAAGGTCAGGGTTCAAGCCCACAAGCTGCTGAGACATCTACGTTGTGTCGTTGAGCAAGGCCCACCTGCTCATGCGGGGGGCCGCATGATGGCTGACCCTGCACTCTGCACTCTGTCCCCAGGCTCATAATAGCCTGGGATATGCGAAATCAATACTTAGCCGTATGTCACGTCACTTTAGTACAACAGCAGTTGATAGCAGAAGCATTGGGGGAACTTTGCATTGTGAATTTGCCAACAACCTTCACATGGCAGGGCTACAGATATTAAAGATAATGAGTGTAATGACACTTTTGCAGTAGCCACACACTACCTTTGAACAAAACGTTCTTGGTTCTTTGGTTTTAACAATTGGGCCATCCCTTGCTTATTTTGAGTGTACAGTGTGACTCGATATATCGTTCTTAATTTAAAAATACTGGTGCAAAATCAGACTGAATTGGCTGACTATAGATTAATTTGGTTGAAAGAGCCTAGGCCGTGTTCATTGACTGGAGAGGAGACATTAGAGTTGAAGAAAGACAGGAGAAAGGGGTTTTGGGGGAATTGTTCAGGAGTATGGCTGAATCATTGCTAATTACTAATTGTCATACACTGGACAGGCCAATCAGTGGCTGCTCTGAAGGATGCTGTAGAAGATGCAGACTGGGACATGTACAGCTTTGATGACTTCATGTTAACATGTTTAGCAGGATTGTGGGATTTAAAAATAACAACATCTGAACATTTCCCTACCAGAGGCCGTGGGTAGATAAAACCATCTTTGATGCTCTGAGATCCTTCTCTGCTCCCTACAGCACTTGCAACTGGAAATGTGAATCATGTAGTGGAAATTTTAAATATCATGTGTGTTTATATATAATGTTATGTGCTTTTACAGTATTCTGTGTGAAAGATTAGGGAGAAAGAACAAGAGGCCCTTGTTCCAACTGATAACATTGTACGTGCTAGAAAAATGGGAACAATAGGGGAGTATGTGTACATGTGCTCGATAAAAGCTGAAAATGGAATCCATACACTGTATGGAAGACGCCATTTTGCTACAGCCAAATAAAATTCTTTCTTTACTTCTTTGCTTTTTCTACCACCTCTGAGTCTGAATGTATTTTATACATCTAGATCAAAACTGTTTTGTGGCACAGACTGAGAACAATCATGGACTATAAAACATCCTCCAGAATAGTGAATGCAGACATAAATCTAGCAAACAAGCTAAATGCCAATTATGCTTGCTTGTAGCACTTACAGCACTCACGAGCTCATCCACTACCTCAACTGGACTTTTGCATAGCTCACTTTGAACATTTGCACAGCTCACAGAAAGCACTATGACTGCACACCCATTGCACACACTTTAAAGCTGCATGCTAGGGCACTTATATATTACCATGCATGCAGCTGCTATGCAGGCAGAATTATTCACATACAAGACACACTTCTCCACCCTCAGGAGTCTTGGAATTTATGAAGCAACAGAGGAAGGTTTTGCTTCCTACCTGAAAGGTTGCTCATATCAGGTAACATGGAGGGGAGTAACATCTGCTCCATGCAGACTCTCCACTGGTGTCCCACAAGGCTCAGTACTTGGTCCTCTCCTTTTCTACATCTATACTCACTCTCTTGATGACCTTCTATCCTCACATAGGTTCTCTTACCACTTCTTATTCATCTTCAGGTGAGGATCTCACTATATCCCTGCACAACTCTCTGATCTTTGAAATTTGGTTACATAAACAAAGTATTTAAAATGGGAAAATGATTTCTTGAATCCTAATGAGCTCTGTAGTAGAACTGAACACACACACATCATATATATGGTGTGTGTGTCTGTGTGTCTGTCTGTCTGTGTGTGTGTGTGACTGTGTGTGAAACATAACTAATTATAAACACACTAATATTATATAAGACTTTATTAAGAAACAACAAAGCCAAGACATCTGAATCTACCCAGTAATGAACCATCCTTGATTAAAATATATATATATATATATATATATATATATATATATATATATATATATATATATATATATATATATATATATATATACGTGTATATATATATATATGTATATAATATTTTTATATTGCTTATTTTATTTTATTAAATGGTGATTACCACTTCAGATAAGCAGTAGAAAATGAGTGAGAGAGTGAGTGAGTGAGTGAGTGATTACCACTTAAACCTGTTTATCAAACTTTTATATGGTAAATACCACTTTTTTGTAAAAAATTATTTTAATTAAATTTATCAGACAATGTCATGTTTCATGTTAATTTTACATTCTTTTATCGACATTTATGAACAAGATCATCTTATTTGATTTCTAACATACACAAACATATTGCACACGGTTGTTTTCCAGCACAAAAGTTACAAACCGCGTACATAGTCATTCTACAAGGCTGTTAATGTGTTTAATTCTATTGAAATCACTGAAATGCTTATATTCAGATCAGTTATTGTAAACAAAGTTTGGCAAGTAAGACACGTGGGGTCTCACATTTAGAGGTAGGGGACCAGAAACACCCGATAAAGATCAAAATCAACAGAAATACAATTAAACATATGATAAAAATAATAGATCTAAAGTGACATGTTTTTTTAGCAAATAAAACGAGATCTAGAGGAAGGGGCACTTTGTGGATTGAAATATCGACTAATTTTTATTATTTTTTTTAAATATCGACTAATTAAACTGGGTGGTGAGCAAATGTTTACGACACAATCTTGGTCGAAATTCATTGGCCTTACGTGATGACGCAGGCGCGTATCCTTGCGGTGGCGCGCACGTTTCTAAGCGGGTTCATAGTGATAAGCAGTGCAGGGATCTGCTTGTGTTTGAGTCGCTGCTGAGCGAAAGATTGTGAGAAGTTTCCAGATCGCGTTGTTTTTTGGAGTTGCTTTTTAAATCAGCTTAACGTAAGTGATTTTTAGGAGTGGTGTATATTGTAAATATATTTCGTTCTAATAAGAATTTGTTGTTCTTTTCAGCGTATTTTTCTTGCTCCTCCTCTTTTGTTCGTGTTTTCGCGCCCACGAGGCCCAGCCTGGGGTGTGTGTGTTGTGTTGGTACACTATCACTGACCCGTTACAGTGTGTGTGTGTGTGTGTGAGACACTATCACTGACCCCTTACTGTGTTCACGGGTGTTTATCTTTCACAGCCATTCTTGTTGATCATAGAGCAGCTACTTTAAACTATACAGTGCTTCGTGTCTCGACTGTGTTCATGTGATTTTATATGGAAACTCTGTGTTTAAAAGCTACAGTGTTATAAAGATTATGCGATTTGCTCTTTAACGACACAGTGAGCTGAATGTTTTAACTTGGTTAGCTTAGCTGTTGGTTTGTAAAGCGTGTGAGCGGCTGCAATTAATGTACGACTGACTAGTTATATTCTCTCTAAATACACACGAGCTACTCAGTACTGCAGCTACTCAGCACTGCTTGTGTATTCATCGTCATTACAGTTGTGTTGCTTCTTGCCTGGATTCAGGGTTTTATGACTCAACCCCGGCCCAAGCACACAGTAATGATGTGTTTATAACGACACGGATACATGTGTGTGCTGTATTAATGAGGCCTGCACACGAGTTTCATATTAGCCACAAAGCTAAAGTGGGTTATCCGATAAAACAGTGCGTGTCAGAGTGTGTACATGACCAGCTATAACGTGCTTTTTCAGCTAGTTATGGGTAAGAAACAGACCGGAAAGTCCAGAAAGGAGGTTGAGGAGCCTGAGGAGTTTGTGGTGGAGAAGGTGATGGACCAGCGGCTGGTCAACGGGAAGGTGGAGTTTTTCCTCAAGTGGAAAGGATTTCCAGAGTGAGTATTAATAACACGGAGAAAACATTGTCGGATTATTCATTATATTATAACCTATCCAAACAGATTGTGTTCGTAAACCTTAATTAGAACCCAGCAAATCGCCAATAGTCTGAGAAGCTTGTAATTTGTCGGAACCTCCGCAGATGTGGGCGTGTGACGTCATCACCGCGCGCATTCAGGCCTCATTCACATGCGTCGCACATGAGTGCAGCTATCATTAGAAAGTCATTTCATGTGTCTCCACTGGTAGGAGATTAAAATATCCTGTAGTACTTCTGAAAAAATAAAATCTCCATAAGCTGCATTGTCATTTTGTAAAAGGGCCGCAGCAAAAGTAAGCATTTTTGGCCACAAGAATCACAAAAAAGCTCTGTGTCCCCAAGTAGGGACTGTTAATTTACATGTTTGTATTTATTTTTTTTTTGACCCATTTCTAATCCATTTTTACTCAGAATGTAGTCAAGAACAACCTGAGTATCTGTTTCACTATATTCAGAGTGAGTTGAAGAATGTGTGATTTTTAAAGTTTAAACCATTCCAACAGTGTGGCACAAAGCTGCAGCTTTACACGTACCAAAACACGGAGTGTGTACAGCATTGCTCAGAGTCAACACCCTTACAGTATTTTGCCACTTATTTATACAGACATGCTTTCTCTGACTGAAAAAAGTCTCTCAAATTAACAGTGGGTACATATGTCACCCCGTCTTACTTGTGCTTTTCTCTAACAAATCACTTCAATATTTTCTACAGTACTGATAACACTTGGGAGCCTGAAGAAAATCTTGATTGCCCAGAGTTAATTTCTGCCTTCTTGGAGTCACAAAAAGGTGTGGTTGAGAACCCTGACTCTAACAAGAGGAAGTCCTCCACAGATGAGCCAGAGACTGAGGAGAGCAAGGCCAAGAGGAAGAAAGAGTTGGTGAGTGTATGACTGATGTGAGTTACATGTTGCTGAAAGGCATTATTAAACTTGCTGTATACTTCTAAACAGAATGAAAAACCAAGGGGGTTTGCAAGGAATTTGGAACCGGAGCGGATCATAGGGGCAACAGATAGCAGTGGAGAACTGATGTTTCTCATGAAATGGTGAGAGAACCTGATTATTCTTGTTAATTTTGTATACCAAGCAAAATATGTGGTGTTGGGCTGGCAGGCAAAATTGACCAAATTAAATGTGAAAATGAAGGTGCTATGTATGAGGCCATTTAGTGCCTGGCTGCAGTACAGCTTTTAACCCTACCTATTCCCATGTTGGAGAATGGGACCAAGCCAAATTTACGTTACATCCAAACACATTTTCATTAATGGTGTTCTATTGTTTTTTCAGAAATTAGAGAGAGAAATGTGTATACCCTTTTGTTTCCTACAAAAATTCGTGTAAACTTCACATGTATTGAGTGTACGTGTTTAAAAGGGTTTTTTTTTTTGTTTTTTTTACACCCGTTAATTTACATTTGCATTCGTTTTATTAAGCTAGCCCTATCCACTGTCAGCTAGTTATGAGTGCCTCAATCAGTCAAGACTCAGGCTTTAAAGTATTTTCCTCTCAACTGTAAAATCATTACTTGTGCAAACTATGATGCAACTTAGCATTTCTGTAAATTAATTAACAACTAAAGTTGTACTGTTGCATATTTGGTGCATCATTTTAAGTTGCACTTGGGTAACAGCTCTTGATGTTTTCACTGCTGTCATGAACGAGCAGAGCTCTCTACAGTGTAGACTCTGGCTCCAGTTTTAACCTACTGAGCAAACCCTTTCAAAATGGTCATCTTGTGACCCAAAAGGATTCCAGACTGTACAGTGGAAGTAAATGGCGCCATATTGTCCACTTGTGTAACTCCCTGGAAATGTACTGTTGACCTCCTGTGGCATTATTCATGGTTCCCATGATGTTTGCCTTAGGTCTATGCGTTAGCACTGTTGTCAGTGTAGTGGGACATTTAACCCCCTCTATACAGCAGTTTGATGTCTACTTTTCTGTTCTGGTAACTTTATGTGAACTAAGCATGGGTTCTGTCAGTAGAAATGTTGACAATTCCTTAGTGTCATCTAAATGTAAACCATACAGCAGCAAATATTTGAACATTTGATCTTAAGGAAAGGTCAGTGCTGTGTAGAGCTATGGTTATTATAGACTGCATACAAAACATATGCATGTCTTGCCCTTTGGCAAGTGAAGACAAGACTGGACAGATGGTTCTATATATCTGTACTTATTAATCAAAACTTTAAAAAGAAATTAACACTCTGTCGTCTGTTACCCCCACCCCCAAATTATATATGCATTATATATAATATATAAATATATATTCTGTTTGTAGGAAGGATTCAGATGAGGCAGACTTGGTGCCAGCAAAAGAGGCCAATACACACTGCCCACAGGTGGTCATTGCTTTTTATGAAGAGAGGCTAACCTGGCACTCATGTCCAGAGGATGAACAGCACTAGTATTTTACAAAAGATCTTATAACTATCATAAACCTAAAGCTCTGTATAAGCCATCATATGCAGTCTGTGGCCAGAATGCTTTTTTGTTTTGTGCTTCACTATGGACAGCATGACTGTTTTTACTGTCTGCGTTGGACATAGAGACCAGGGAGACAAAAGGATTTTAAGCTGAAAATGACGATTGTTTTGTTTGATACATTTGTTTATAGACTTCAGTTTGCCCATTTCCATTCTCTTCTTATAATTCTATTGTGTTGGGTTCATGTTTGGCCTGACTGAATAGTTCTGCTGTATATTTTCTGTAAATATTTTTTCAGAATACAGAAAAGGTTCAATTAAAGGTGCCTTTCTTTTAACCAGCAGTTGTCTCTGTGTACTTTGGTATGTCATTCAGTTACAAAGGTATAAATGAACTTCACCTGAACTATAACACATTTCTGGAGTCTGAAAGCTCTTTTGTATAGTGGTGTGAGGCTGACAAATATGATTGGTTCAACCAGACTTTGATTGGACCTCAAAGCTTCTGCTGCAGGGCAGCACTTCCATGGCTGAAAATCTTGAGAGGTGCTTTATTTGCAGGTACTGCTATATGATGCATGAATCCAGGTTACTATTAAAAAACCACATGAGCCTAATGCATATCCCCTTTTTGCTAACTCAAAACTACAGGAATGATATGTGAATGCAAACCAGCAAATATGAGCCCTAGATAATTTGTCCTGAATATAGATTTTAGATTTCAGACAAATGTAAAAATGTTCCTAACGTAAATGTCTTGACTTTTGCTGTCTTGATGTATAAAGCTTGTGGGCATTCACACCCCAAGTACATCTCACATAGTTCACTAAAAACATGAAACTAACATCATGATGCAAAGTTTTTTTTTTTTTTTTTTTTTTTTTTTTTTTTTTTTTTTTTTTTTTTTCTCCTCTCTCATCTTACAAAATTTACAGATCTATAGAATACAAATTTTTCACATACAGGATTTTATGTAGCAAATTGTGAATAGTATACACTCCATAATCCTCCTTCCACTTCCTTTACAATGTTTTGTGGGAATTAAAAACTGGAAATAAAGACAACACCTGGTGAAAATTTCAGATTAATAAAGAAACTGGTGGCTGGGCCCTGGCTGGGGCTGCTCAGGTTTACTGCGTGGATAATGGCCAGAATAAAAAGGTGGGATGCAGTAGATTGGACAAGGAGGAGAGGTAGAGGGTGTAGAAGCATGAAGATGCTCCCACAGTGCTGTTATTTCAAGCTATACTTGCCAACAGACGACGGAAACCTTATGCTGTGTCTGAATGACCGTGCTTACGGGAAAGGCAAGACCCAGAAGCAGAAGCTGCAAAAGAGCAGACAATATATGAAGTTTAAAATGAATACAGAATAAAAGGACATTTAGGCACAAGATTATAAGTAAACACAGTTTATATCCTCTATAGAAATAAAAAGACTATGTAATGTACTGGAACACACAAGAACGCACTTCAGTTGAAAGTTAAAGACAAGAAGAGTGTGTTTTCACTCATTAGCCAAAAATCTGAAAATAATGGGAATTAAAAATGTTGGTAAAATCTAAAACTTGAACTTTTGCAGGGGATTCAGAAAAATATGGGAGGAGCATCAACAATATAGTATATAATTGTATACTAGATCATTCTGTATAGTCCTGATGAACTGATCTCAGGATGCTTCCTGGTTTTAATAAACTGTTCTTGCTTTTCTCATTCACAGCTTTTGTAAATATTATTTTTTGTCTTAAGTGTTTTAATGTGTTGAGTGATTATACACACAGAGCTGCAGTGAAAGTCTCAGATTCTTATAACAGGTTCTGTACCTCATAAGTACATCAACATATTGTCTTTACAATATAGACCTGACATTTGTTTGTCATAGCTCATGTTTACAGAAATGTGTCTTGCCTTTCCAGCTTTGTCTTGAAAAAAGCCTAAGGCAAAACAGGTCTATGCTGCCTCCTGCTAACTAGATACAATGACTAGGTGGTACAAATATGAGGCCCAGTAGCATATGTTTTTACTTTTGGAGATATTTATTTAAAAGCTGCATTTAACCCATGTAGACACACAGCACAGGGCAGCATATCACTCTTGGGTTTTCACAAAGAATCATTTAATTAATTTTAAACATTAAACTGATAAAAATAATAACTGACCTTTGTTAACTATAAACAGCAGGTTCCTGATTCAGGAAAGACCCAATTCTGTTACTAATTTACTTAGTTGATTTAGACAGACGATAAGGCAAAAAGGGCAAAGCAGGTTTAACCATGTGAATTTTACTTTTTGTACTATAACTCCAAAATCTTCATGAAGTAGAGCATGTCTCTAGCTTTTAGTCCCTGGGTGTCCACATCTCTGAGGATCTGTAATACTGTATTGAACTCAAGTGAAGTGAACATGCATATTAAAAAGACACAAATACAAACTTCGGTATGAACGTAAGAGCCGCATGCTGGCCACACCTGCTTTACTCATACCTGCAAACTAGTCGCTTTTCGGCGAAGTTCAGCGAGTTTTTAGTTTGGGGGGGGCTTTTTTCAGCTGTGTCCGAAACTGCTTACTTCCATCCAATAATTAGGCGAAGTAGTGCTTAGGCCGCAGCGTAGTAAACCATCTATCAAGCTGATGCCTCGCGTCTCTACTTCTAATGACTTTTTATGGTGGATGGCAAACCAAACTTTTGGTGCATTCACCGCCACCGACTGGAGTGTGAAGCACTAGTAAGCAGATGACGCCTCACATCTCAATCATCCTCGCGTCTTATATATTTGTGTTCATCAATTTATTAAGGTTCCAAGCAGGGGCAGTTTTAGGATTTCATCTTTAGGGGGTTTTAGCCCTCAGTGAGAATTTAAAACAAGAAGAGTTTTATATTATATGTTATATGACAACTCTGGTAATAAGAATAGTGAAATTTCACTGCTTTTGGTTGCCGTCTTTGCAGCGATTAACATTATAGATAAACACATCCAGCTCTGACTGCGCGTGCACGCTGCGCGTACCTGTCCTTCTCCGTTCAAATAAAGCACTTTTGAAAGTGTATATTTCGAACCTTGTCACCTTTTTCACCTCTTGTGAGTTTGCAGGTATGTTTACAGCCTTCACTGCCTCTTATCATCTTGCAATTCCTCTCCACCATTCCTGCACATTCTGTATTATCTCAATATCATTCTATAATTGTAATTGTAAATTCATAGCATGCCTTAGCACTATACACTCTTACACTATACACTCTATTATCTTGGGTACTTGGTTTTACAATGTACATAATGCACATATACTGTACGTTTGTACAGACATTCATATGCTTCATACACATAAACACATTTACATATTTATCTGCACTTGTTTGTTTGAATAATTACACTATTTGCACTTCTGTTACCTTGATTTGCACTTCTGTTACCTTATTTTTTATGTACCTGTACTATGGCAATGACAACAAAGATCTGTCTGTCCGTCCGTCTGTCCCTCCATCCCTCCAGAGAACTGAATGAATTTAAACACCAAAATTCACATGGTTAACTACAAAACACATAACTTCAGGCTGTCCGTAGACAGGCTGTTTGTTGCACAACCTTTTGAGGCTATCACTGCAATCAATGTTCAATATGATTTAGATCAGGGCTTATAAATGTTTTGTAATAGTTCAATGTTTTGTTCTCAGCCATTTTTTGGTGTTTTTAACTGTGTTTTTCATTATCCTGTTGGAGGACCCATAACCTGTGACTGAGCTTTCTGACATTGGGCATCACATTTCGCTCCAAAATACCTTGATAGTCTTGAGATTTCATTGCACTCCACACAGATTCAAGACACCCTGTGCCAGGTAAAGCAAAGCAGCCCCAGAACGTAACCGAACCTCCGCCATGTTGCACAGTAAGTCCAGTGCTCTTTTCTTTGTATGCTTCATTTTTGCGTCTGTGAACATAGAGCTGAAGTGACTTGCCAAAAAGCTCCAGTTTTGACTCATCTGTCCAAATGACATTCTCCCAGAGGCTTTGAGGCTTGTCAATATGCATTTTGGCAAATTCCAACAGTGGAGTCCTCTGCTAAGTACACTTCGGCTCAAACATCGATGGTGCGATTTGACACTGTTGTACCCTGACCTTGGAGCTCACCTCTAATCCCTTTGGAAATTGTTCTGGTCTCTTTTGGTACCATTCGTATTATCTGTCTCCTCAATTTGTCTAGAATTTTCAAATTGTCATTTTGAGACATTGTCTCAAAGCAGCTTTACAGAACATAAACATAAAACAAAAGGTTTAAAATAAAGATTAATATTAGACTTATATTTAAATGTGTTTGTATTTATTCCTAATGAACAAGCCTGAGTTGACTAATGCGACTGTGGTGAGGAAAAACTTAGATGGAAGAGGAAGAAACCTTGAGAGGAACCAGACTCAAAAGTGAACCTTGTCCTCATTTGGGTGATGCTGGATGGTGTGATTATAAGTATACAGTCTGTCAATTTGTTGTCCTCAGAGACATGTAGTTGGAAATTAAAGAAAATGGTCCACGACAAGGCTCCAACCTGCAAAGCTGATCTGGTAACTGCTATAAGACAAAGCTGGAGACAGATTGATGAAGTATACTGTTTGTCATTAGATAAATCCATGCCTCAGAGAATTCAAGCTGTTATAAAAGCCAGAGGTGGTGCAACAAATTACTAGTAGTGTTTTTATTTGGTGATTCCATATAATTTTCCTCAGATTTGTGTGATTCCATATTTTTTTCCTCTGTTTGATCTGTAAAAACAGTTGTAATTGACTATAGTTATCTTTCTTGTTTTTTTTTAAGTGTTTTATACAGCCAGAAGTTTGGATTGTTGAGTGAAAATTGTTTTGTGGCATATATGTGCTTGTGTTTTTTTCTACACAATTAAACATTTGAATGAACATCTTCTGAGAGGGGTGATTCCATACTTTTTGCCAGGGGTTGTATAACTGGGTATCGTCAGCATAACAATGGAAACTAATCCCATGCCTTCTAATGATGTTTCCCAAGGGAAGTATGTACATTATCTCACAAAAGTGAGTACACCCCTAACATTTCAGCAACCATTTTATTATATGTTCTTTAAGGACCATACTACATAAATAAAAATTGGATATACTTTAGAGTAGCCAATGTGCTGCTTGTATAGCAGTAGTTTTACTGTTCTCTAAAAATAATTCAACATACAGCCATTATTGTCTAAATAACCGGCAACAAAGCCAGTTACACCCTAAGTGAACATGTCAAAACTGTGCCCAAAGTTTCAATATTTTGTGTGAGCACCATAGTTGTCAACCACTGCCTTAATCTTCCTGGGCATGGAATTTACTAGAAGTTCATAGGATGTTGCTGGGATCCTCTTCCACTCCTCCATAATGACATCACAGTGCTGCTAGATGTTAGGCACATGGCACTTCTCCAATTTTCGCTTGAGGATGCCCCACAGGTTGATCAGTAGGGTTCAGGTCTGAAGACATACATGGCCACTCCATCACCTTCACCTTCAGCTTCCTCAGCAAGGCAGTTAACATCTTGGTGGTGTGTTTGGGGTCATTATCATGTTGGAAAACTGCAGTTTGGCCCAGTTTCTGAAGGGATTGCATTATGTTCTGCTTCAGAATGTTACAGTACATATTGGAATCCATGTATCTCTCAATAAAGACTTGTTGCAGTGTGCTGCGTATGGTCTGAGCAGTGACCAGCTGACCTTTAGTTTCTGCAATCTCTAAAGCAATGCTGGAAGCACTCATCTGTTTTTTGAAGCCAACTTCTGCATCTGACGCACATAAAGAGGCCTCAACTCTACCCTTGCGAGGCCTGTTCTGAGTGGAACCTGTCATGAAAACCTTTGTATGACCCTGGCCACTGTACTGTAACTCAGTTTCAGGGTGTTACTGATCTTAAAGCCTTGGCCATCTTTGTGGAGAGTAACAATTCTAATTCTCAAATCCTCACAGTGTTCTTTGCCATGAGGCGCCATGTTCAACATGCAGTGTTGACATTATGAGAGAACTGTACTCAAAGCAGCAAATTTTAACTGCTCTAATAAAAGATTTGTATGGTCCTGTTAGGCAGACAAAGACATGAACATGATGAATAGGGCATGCGGCTTTGCATGGTTAAACAATGTACAGCTGTTATCACTTAGGATGCACTCACCTTTTTTGCCAGCTATTTTGACAATAATGGATGTATTTTAAGTAATTTTCAGAGGACAGTAAATATATACCACTATACAAGCAACATATTGACTACTATAAAATATATCCAAATTTCATTTCTATAGTATTGTCTTTTGAGAAGTTATAATAAAATGGTCGCTGAAATGTGAGGTGTGTACTCGTGTACTTTTGTGATATACTATATATTGAGAAAAGCCAATAAACTGGAGGATTCACCATATACATCTACAAAATGGTATCAGTCAGACAGGTAGGATCTAAACCAACTTAAAGCCTGTCCCTGAATGCCTGAGTAATTTTGTAAGCGGCCTAGGAGAATATTGTGATCTTTAGTGTCGAATGCAGCGCTAAGGTCAAGTAGAACTAATAGTGAGATGCAGTCTTGGTCCGAAGCTAAGAACAAAGATTTTAGTGCAGATTCTGTGCTATGATGGGGCCTGAAACCTGACTAAAACTCTTCAAAGATATTGTTGTCCTGTAATAAGGAGCACAGTTGAACAGACACAAAACTTTCTAGTATTTTAGACATAAACGAAAGGTTTAAAATGGGTCTGAAATTTGATAGTTCTTAATAACTGCCAACTTGAAGGATTTAGGGACGTGACATAAAGATAGCTGTAGTAATGTTTATCTAGCTCTTCCTGTCCTATATATGTAAAACACTGTAGTTATGAGTGAGGCTGAGACTGGATCACAAGATGCTGTCACGGGTTGAACATCAGCTATTTTGTTCCTAATACTTTCAATTTTGTCAGTGAGAAATCTCATAAAGTCCTTACTACTGAACTGTGTTTTCAGATATCAGATTTTTGTTAATCTGGCCACTGTGCTAAATAAGAACTTAGGATTGATTTGGTTATTTTCTATGAGTTTGCTCAACCCTAGCAGCTTTTAGAGCCTGTCTATAGCTGGACATACTGTCCTTGTGCACAATTCTAAAAACCCCTAGTTTATATTTTTTCCACTTTTGCTCGAGGTTATATGGGAAATTTTCTGATAAAAGTAATTGAAGTAGGAAAAGAGTGAAGTATGGAGAAGGTAAAGGAGAAGCATATGTTATGAGTTATTTAAACATTATACAGTAAGCAGGCCAATAAGTTTGTTGGGTCCTCAGAAGAACACGGGTAAGGATATGTTATATGGAAAAATAAAGACACCTACACACAGGAATAATACACATACTGTACACACATACACACAGAAATAAGGAACAATACCGATCATCAACTTTAATAAGGAACATGTGAACCATGATGTGTCAAAATCATTTCTTCTTTATGTAATAATTTTTAACACATCGCTCAGGATGTTGAGTTCTTCTGTTAACAAGCCACGCTTCTCATGAGGATGAGAAGGAAAGAGTTTGAGTTGCCTGAGTAGTAAAAGTAGAAGCCTGGGTGAGACATCAACCCTCGTAGCAGCAGATGAGTAGACCATCCTGATTGACTCTCCTAATCTTTAGTGTAAAAAAAATAAGGATTTCAGTGAGAGTGTTTGCAACAGATGGAGGAATAGGACTGTCGACTTTACCCAGAAATCATTCAATTCATAGAGGAATTTCATCTGGGAAAATACACATAGGTTCAGTGTATTTCATTAAGCACATATGGCTCCAATTCACATGAATAGGCCCTGTACATTTGGTTAATAAGGCAATAATAATCTTAAGAAACAAGGACAACTTAAAGAAAGAGAATCATATAGGAAAGAATGTTGGTAATCCTTAACTTCCAAGTTTTAGGGAAAACATGTACGTACCCTAAAAATGAGGGCTGTGTCCAGAGAAATGCGTTTAAAGATAATGGGAAATGTAAGTAATAATATATGTAAGAAGAATAATGACCATTTGGAGATAATGGAAAATTTCCGGAAGCTTCTGGACCAAGTAGGTGAGTAGAAGTGTGATTGGTAACCGAAAAGGAGGGAGTGGAAAGGGGGCATGTCTGAAATGTACGTAAGTCCACTGTAGCCAGCAGTATTTTGGTACAAGTAGCGTCTGCTGGACAAACTTGTATCCCTGGTACCAGCTGGTTTGTTTACTGTCTTTGTCTTTACTGCGAAAGCTCGGTCTCCCCTGCATTGCAGACGAGATCATGGTACCAGCCAAAAGATGACCATTTTGGGATCTAAGTGATCTCAAAGGGTTGTACATAACAATTAAATCAGATAGATATTTGGGAGCTAAATTATTGAAAGCTTTGTAAGCGAATAACAGAAACTTGTAGTTGATACGGTATCGGACTGGCAGCCAGTGCAAGAACAAAAGAGTGGTGTAATATGGTCTTGTTTCTGGCTACCTGTGAGTAGACAGGCTGCCTCATTTTGGACTATCTGAAGATGAGAGATAGAAAAGAGAGTAACCCAGAGTACAAAGAATTACAGTAGTCGAGTCTAGTTGAGATAAAAGCGTGGATAACTGTTTCAAAACTTTTCAAGTCATCAAAAAATCATCTAGAAGACATAGAACAGGACATTTTCTAAGGGAAGCAGAGTGAACATTGAGACCTGAAAGTGAGAAGTAGAGGGAAAATTGTATTTAGAAAACACACTAAAAGTGGATCTTACAAAAAAGTATAAACTGTTCACCCATAGTGAATTGACCCCCAATCACTATTGATCTAAAGAAGAAGGTGAAAGCAGACATAGACTAAGAAATTGTTTTGGAAATTCATTAAAAACATCAACAATATCTACTATTTTTAGTTGACACATTGTGTGCCTTGGGCCACAAAGGACTTTCTGTCTGCCTGACGAGGGGGTTGGGAAGTTGATCCGTGATGGTGTTTGAAACAATGGGCAGACAATAGGCAGATTGCTTGCGATAGGTGTCACTACTTGCTAAGATCTTAGAAACAACCAAAAGTGGTAAGTGTATTCACAGCAGAAAATATGCCATGGGTTGTGAGCTCACATATGGTCTTTGATGAATATCGTCTAAGAATTTTTATTGTTAATTTATATTAAAATTAGATATGGTTAACTGTTTGTGTTGAAAAATATTACGCCCCTTTTTCACTGAGCAGATCAAAAAATTGTAAACTTTTTCAACTGTAGACAAGTTCCATTGACCTGCAGCCATTTATTTTTGACTGGCTATCAATGCTTTGATTCTATTAATAATTACATTATCAGAATCTCTGCATTTAGCTCATCTAAGCATGTTTAGCTCTAGACTGTTCTGACTGCACCATAGCACCAGCCGTTTCACCTTCTGCTGGTATGCAGACTCATCACCATCTTGATGAGCGTAGAATTATGTGCAAATTTCAGTTTAACAGTTGGGTCACTTGAAGTGCAGTCATTAGTGTAGAGGGAGAATAGCAGTGGGGAGAGGACGCATCCCTGTGGAGCGCCAGTGCTGATTGCCCGAATGCTGGAGGTGACACCTCCCAGTCTCCCCTGTTTCCTGCCTGTCAGGAAGCTGGTGATCCACTGACAGATGGAAGGGGGTATAGTGAGGCTTAGGAGTTTGGAGTGGAGAATGTCCGGAATTATTGTATTAAAAGTGAACTGAAGTGCCATTAGACCCAAACTGAAGAGAATCCGGGCGTATGTCCCTGGGCAGTCCAGGTGTTGCAGAATGTAGTGCAGTCCAATGTTGACTGCGTTGTCCACTGATCTGTTTGCATGGTAGGCAAATTGTAGGGGATCCAGCATCTGTTCTGTTTTAGTCTTCAGGTGGGCCAATACCAGCTGTTCAAAGGTCTTCATGACGACAGAGCGACAGGCCTGTAGTCATTCAGTCCAGTGATGGAGGGTTTCTTGGGGACTCGGATGATTGTGGAGAGTTCAAAGCAGGAGGGGACTTCACACAGCTCCAGTGATCTGTTGAAGATATGGGCGAAGATAGGAGCCAGTTGGTGAGACAGGAGGGGGAGACCCGTCTGGGTCGGGAGCTTTCCTTGTCTTCTGTCTCTGAAAGAGCCGATTCACATCCTCTTCACAAATCGTGAGTGATTATATAAAATATAATTATAAAAAATTATAAAAACACTCATGATATTTAAAATTTCCACAACAATAGTAACTCACAGAAGTTAGTACACCCCTCACATTTTTGTAAATAATTTATTGTATCTTTTCATGTGACAACACTGAAGAAATGAAACTTTGCTACAATGTAAATTGTAAAAGTGAGTGTACAGCTTGTATAACAGTGTAAATTATTCCTCTGAAAATAACACAGCCATTAATATCTAAACCGCTGGCCACAAAAGTGAGTACACCCCTGTACTCAAGTGAAAATATCCAAATTGGGCCCAAAGTGTCAATATTTTGTGTGGCCACCATTATTTTCCAGCACTGCCTTAACCTTCTTGGGCATTGAGTTCACCACAGCGTCACAGGTTGCCACTGGAGTCCTCTTTCACCCACATCACTCTGTGATGACATCACAGAGCTGGTGGATGTTAGAGACCTTGCGTTCCTTCACCTTCTGTTCGAGGATGCCCCACAGATGCTCAATAGGATTTAGGTCTGGAAACATGCTTTTCCAGTCCATCACCTTTACCCTCAGCTTCTCTAGCAAGGCAGTGGTCTTCTTGGAGGTGTGTTTGGGGTTGTTATCATGTTGGAATACTGCCCTGCAGCCCAGTCTCTGAAGGGTGAAGATCATGCTCTGCTTCAGTATGTCACAGTACATGTTGGCATTCATAGTTCAATTAATTAACTGTAGCTCCCCAGTACTGGCAGTACACATGCAGCCCCAGACCATGACACTCCCACCACCATGCTTGAATTGCAAGACACATTTGTCTTTGTACTCCTCACCTGGTTGCCGTCACACACGCTTGACACTATCTGAACTAAATAAGTTAATCTTGGTCTTATCAGACCACGGGACATGGTTCAGTAATCCATGCCCTTAGTCTCCTTGTCTTCAGCAAATTGTTGCTGGCTAGAGCATGTGTGAAATCAAATTCTATTGACCAATAGTGATTAGAAGCAATAGTAGCAATGGGTGTAAGTGGGCAATAAAAGTGCATCTATGTTATGGAATCCTTAGATACCAATTGTCTTAAGGAAGACTACATGCCTAAATATGCCCAATATGCCTAAAGTGTGGCAAGTGGGGGTGCAAGCACAGCCAACCCCGGTGGTTGATGTAAGAGATCACTGTAGTGTTGTGGATAAACACATGGTTGCCCTTCAGTTGTGTTCAATCCGAGAAACCCAGGCCTCATCTCCAGGTAGTTTAAATGCAGGTAGTTAAAGGCCAATGGCTGTGCAGCCATCAAGACCTGGACAACAGCCCATGACAAAGGCATCTGTCAGAGGTGTTTTTGTCATGGCAGCATGCTCCAAGGTCAAAAACTGGTGTCTTTTCCATAAATTAATGATATAAAGCATCCCTATACATAAATGTTATGACCCTTAGCTGGTAGTTCAGAGTGAAAACCTCTGTTCTTGAGCAAGGCCTGGAATGGTCTTATATGCAATAGACCAATGGAATAACATTGCCTGCTGCCATTAGACCCAAAAACCTTGTTTAACCGAACCGAATTTATAAATCTTGGCCTAGCCTGATGCCACTCATAGCAGCAATGTATATGTGCAGGAGACAACTGCAACTGCATCATGGTTGAATTACATGCTACCCCTAAAAAAAGTGATTCTCAGAATGGAAAATAGCACACACCTCTCCAGGTTCAGCTCAAGCCCCAAACATCTGATGTTGGCAAGCATGACATCTTGATGCAGTACTACTGACTGTTTTGACTGACTTAGAATTGGTCAGTCATTGAAATGATTCAGTATATGGATGCTCTGGAGTCACAATTGAGGCAGAGCTGCCACCATGCACTTTGTGAAGTGGTTAAAGGTTAAAACTTGTATTCTAAAAGAATCTTGATGATGTAATGATTTTTTTAAGAGGAAGCTCAGAATCTCATGGCCCTTTGTCTGGCCATTGTCTGACCTATGTCTGTACATTTAGTTTTAACTGCACATCATATGTCTGTACACCATAAATCACCAAAGACATGGAAAACAACTCCTTTTATGTTAGATAGCGATAGGGACTTGACTGTTGAATGCCCCATCTTGTTTGTTCTCAAAGTGATATGTTTTTTTTTTCAATCCAACTCCACAACAATCTTGCCATCATGAACAGGATCAAGTGCTTGAGGACAGCAGGGGGAATTCCAGGGAGGTGTGAGCACAGCGCCTTCAAGGCTTTACTTCATCTGAAGCCCAGGATTGGTATTGAGCATGTCAGAACCTGGGTTCACCATGTTGCTTCAACACTGGGATCAGCCTAAAACAAAATTCATAGTAAGATATTTTAATTTCTTAATCTCCAGTCATCATTTTCTCTCTGTTTCATATATTTATTGGTTTGCACACACAAAAAAAACGTGAAGACACTTGGATAACAATAACCAACATATTTGTATACAACATTTTCCTTTTGTTTCCCATAAAAAAACACAAGCAAATAAATAAATACATACATATATTAAAAAAAAAAAAAAAAAAAAAAAACTAAAGAATGTATGTTGGTGTCAGGCCTAGCTAGCTTGGAAAAATTGCATAAATGCTTGCCACTTGTTGTAAAATTTGGCGAGATTACCTTTTTTAGAATATCTTATTTTTTCCAGTTTTAGAAAAGACGACCTCAGTGATCCAAAGTGTACTGGATGGGGCATTAGTTGCTTTCCAATTAAGGAGGAGATGGCGTCTCACTATCAAGGAAGTGAAAGCCAGGACCTCTAACTGCACCGATGAAAAGAGGTGGTATTCTTGAGGAGTACCGAAAATGGCTACATGCGGAGAAATATTAATGGTTTTGATGAGCACTTTAGATATGGTGTCAAAATAAGTTTGCCAGATATTTCCTAGAGATGGACAAAAGAAAAGCCTATGTGCAAGAGTACAGGGCGAGCCAGAGCATCTGTCACAGACATCAACTGTATTAGGGAAAATTTGAGATAGTCTGGTTTTAGAATAGTGACATCTGAACACTACTTTAAATTGTATTAAGGTCAAGCGGGCACAGATTGAGGCTTTGTGAATTCCGTTTAAAACAGAGTCCCACCAGTCAACATCAAAGTCCAAACCCAACTCTTTCTCCCAAGCCTCCTTCGTCCTAGAGGCTAAATGATCATCGTAGGACTGAATAGTACCATAGACTTTTGAAATGAAAGATCTTTGTGAAGGATTCAACCGTAAAAGATTGTCCCATGTCTGCTTGGGAGGAATTTGTGGAAAATTCGGAAATAAATTTTTTACGCAGTTCCTAATTTGGAAATACCTAAAAAGATGTGAAGGTGGGAGGTCGAACTCGCTAGTTAGATTTGTGAAAGAATGAAAAACCCCATCTTTATAAAAATCCTTAAAACATTTCAGACCCTTATCATGCCATAAAGTGAAAATAGAATCAGTAAATGCAGGTTTGAACGCATAATTCCTCAACAGTGGACTTGATATGGGGGGAGTAAGAAATTTAAAATGCTTCCTAAATTGAAACCATATCTTTAATGTGGAAATGACCACTGGGTTGCCAGAGGGGTTGACTGAAGCCATGCCAGTCAGTATTGCCATTAAAGAGGACGAGGGACATGATTGTATTTCCAACTGACACCAAGGTATGTTAACCAATTTTAGCCAAAATATAGTTTTGGTTATATTCGTAGCCCAATAATAAACTTTGAAATTTGGTAGAGAGAGGCCACCATCGAATTTGCAATTCTGAAGTAATTTCAGCCTAACTCTAGGTGTCTTACCATTCCACAGAAAATGAGATATAACTGAATCAATGTTTTGGAAAAAACCTTTAGATAAAAATATAGGTAGGCACTGGAACAGAAACAAGAATTTTGGGAGGACACTCATTTTAACCACGTTAATTCTACCGATCAGGGAAAGGGGGAGGGAACCCCACCTTTGGAAATCAGCCTTAATCTCAGTTAATAGGGGAGAAAAGTTTACATCATAAAGAGTTTTGTAGGACTTAGCCACATGAACCCCCAGATACTTAAATCCCAAAGGACTCAGTTTGAAGGGGATATAAGATTGAGAGAGCTTTGCATTTCATTGCATTGCTAGGGCATTGACCAGGTAACATTCGCTCTTTGAGACATCTTGTATCCCGAAAACGAACCGAATCTGTGAAAAAAGAAAGGATAGCAGGGAACGCCCCTACAGGATTTGTGATATACAATAGCAGATCATCAGCATATAAAGAAAGTTTGAATTCGATATGGGAACGCGTAATGCCGCTAAAAATGTAAAACATTATAATGTTTGTACTTTATTAAATGTTATTTACTTTAAAGGAAAAATCTGGCGTCCTTTTATGAAGCCTGGCTGCTCCTGAGATATAATTGTCGGAAGCACCTTCTCTAGACGACATGCCAAGGCTTTCGTGAGAACTTTTGTATCGACATTCATCAAAGAGATAGGTCTGTACAAAGTTCGGGATCCTTACCCTTTTTCAAAAGAACGCTAATAGAGGCCTGTCTCAAAGTGAAAGGAAGAGAGATATTTGACAGAGATTCTACATAAACAGTGTGTAACAGCGGAACGAGTTGATTATGGAATGCCTTGAAAAATTCAACCGGAAACCCGTCTGGACTTATTATTTTGCATATTTTGTAGTGCCAGTGTAAGTTCTTGCGTAGTCAGTGGAGAATCCAACTGATCAATTGCATCTGTGCTCATATCCGGAAAGTCTAGATCTTGCAAAAACGCATCCATATCAGTCAAATCTGAAGGACATTCAGAACTATACAAAGATTTATAAAAGGATGAAAATACTGAATTTATAAGGTCAGGTTCCTCCACCAACATCCCCGACTCATCTCTAACACGAGGTATTAAACGTGAGGCTGCTTGTCGATGCAATCGGTGAGCTAGTAATCTTCCAGATTTGTCTCCATATTCGTAGTATTTGGCCCGAGAATGTAGAAGTAACCGCTCTGGTTCATTAGTTGTGATCAAGACTAACTCTGTTTTTAATACCATGCGCCGCCTTAACAAATCAGGAGACGTGGATGAGACAAGCTGTTGATACACAGATTCCAGATCGGCTGATAATTTTTGAATGGTTGACGTTCTTAATTTCTTCAAATGAGCAGAATATGAAATAATCTGACCCCGTAAGTAGGCCTTTAAAGATTCCCACAGGAGCGTCTTAGAAATGGGTTCTGATTCAGATTGGTTGAGAGATATAAAATCCTCAATTGTACTTATAATAAATTTATGAAATTTATCATCAGACAAAAGAGATATGTTAAATCTCCAGTGGGTGGAGTAACGAGATCCAGACGAGAACTGAATGTCCAAGGTTAAAGGCGAATGGTCTGAAATAATAATAGGATGATAAGTATCTGTCACTTTGGGCATCAGTCTGGCATCAATTAAAAAAAGTCGATACGGGAAAATGTCTGGTGTACATGTGAATAAAACGAGTATTGTCTGCCAGTTGGATTGCGATCCCTCCAGGGGTCAATGTAGCCATTGTTGGACATAAAACTACTTAGAGTTTTAGCCATTTGTGACTTATTCAAGCTGACTGTAAGAACGGTCTAGCTGGGAATTCACAACACAATTCATGTCCCCGCCGAAAACCAAAAATACATCATTTAAAGATGGTAGTTTCTTAAACAGATTATTTAAAAAACAAGGATTATCAAAATTTGGTGCATATACAAGTAGCACTGGAACCTGGTATACAGTCCCTAAAATGATCAAATACCTGCCGTCCTTGTCTGAAATGATTTTGGTCTGTGTGAATGGAACTGATTTACTAATCAGAATGGCAACCCCTCTGGCTTTAGAATTAAAGCTGGAATGGAATACTTCTGCAACCCAGGGACACCACAGCCATGTCTGGTCATTATTTCACATGTGGGTCTCCTGCAGAAAAACAATATCAGGCTTTAAACGCTTTAAATGAGAAAACACCTTTGAGCGTTTGACAGCACTCCCCAAACCCTTGATATTCCAACTAACAAATCTCACATTTAAAGCTTTAATACTTGTCATGTTTAATTTATATCATAACTGAAACTGCAACCACAATTCGACCTCCAAAAAAAAAAAAGGGGAAAAGACTGTCACAGCCAGAAGACAACGGAGACAGAGGTATGTCAAAACAACAGCGTTTATTGACAATAGGTAGTGAAATGAGGTGAACGATGGTGAAACAGTGCAGATGAAGCTCCAACACACACACGGGATCACTGGAAGCAGAACCACACGGATTAGCTTCTTGGGAGGAAGATGAAATTGGATGACTACTGCATAAAGAGAGATAAAGAGTCAGGTTAGTAGACACAGCGTGCAATAGCAGCTAGCGCGTACGAGACCGGACAAAGTGTGTGTGTTGTGAGCGTCTTTTATGTGTAGTGGTAATGACGGGTGCCAGGTAACGGTGATCAGAACTCAGGTGATGAGGATCTGGTTTGCTGAGTGAGGGGAGAACCTGGCGATTCCGTGACAAAGACAAAAATAAGAGATAAACCCAGACCCCCCTCCCCCCGCACCTACTATTACCCCATGCTTAAACGATAAGGTTGTGCAGACTCCACTAGGAGTCATTAACAAAACAACTAAACTCCGTGTATTAGACCTAACAGTCAACTTCATGCTTCTCCAAACTCAGCAGGAGCCCCTGCACAACAATAATAAAATGTGTAACTTAAATTACAGGGTGTACATTCAACTAGAACAGTGCAACTTGTGTGAACCTGAGAAAGATATTTGTATATCAAAATAATAAAATATTTCTGCCACTGTTACTTATGTCTCAAAGTCAAATTTACTTTGATGTTACATATTCATGTTATATAGACATTCAAAGTCATTTTGTAGGCAGGTGGCACTCAAAATCAGTTATAACTATTTAAGGGTTTTAATAAAGACGGCAGCCTCCCCAGGGGATATGAAATCCTTTGTAACCCCTCCACTCGTTGTGATCCGGAGGAGGGCAGGATATATCAGACCATACCGTATGCCTGGAATGTCCCTGAGATGCCTCCTGACATCATTAAAGGCAGCGCGTGCTCTCGCCGTCCGGGCTGTGTGATCCGGAAAGATGGAGATTGTAGAGTCCCCAATCTTGATCCGCTGCTGGGTCCTGGAACTTTGAAGGATGTCGACACAGTTTGCATAATAATGTAAACGTGCTATTATTGGACTTGGCCGCTCTCCGGGTTTGGGCTTGGGGTTTAAGGATCGATGAGCACAATCAATGAGAGGTGCTTTATCCAAGTTAAGAGCTTCCCTAAGCAAAGCGGAGGTAGATGCCGCGGTAACCGTGCCACATTGCTCAGATAACCCGATTATACGGATGTTATTGCGGCGAGATCTACCTCCTAGATCTTCACATTTATTCTCAAGAGCCAGAACTTTATTAGATAGGCTCTCCACTTTACTCTTGAGGTACGCCACATCATCTGTGCAAGTTGACAGCGATTCCTCCATCGCAATCACAGTCCCCCCTTAGCTCACCCACGTCAGATTTTGTAGCGGCTAGGTTAGCCGTCAGCTCCGTTTTCACACTTTGCAATTCTGACTTTATTTGGGATAAGTTTTCAGTCATAGCCATCTGTAACTCAGACTTGAAAATGCCTACCATCTCTTCTCGGAGAGCAACAAGAAGTTTGGCTTTAAAGTCCGCAGAAGCTACGCTCGAAGCTGTGACGGTGCTAGTGATGCTAACGCCATCTCCGTCATGAGGCGGCGGTCTGACAGGATCAGGATGAAGGGATGTAGCCCCTGCCTAAACTTAGACTAAACTAACCTACTATACAACACATGTTTAATAATTATGGGCCAAGAGCAGTAGGTCAGGTTGAAATGTGAATAAGCGAGTGTGGTTTCCCTGAGAAAGACGTTTTAGTGAAAGACAATTACATACATTGAAGCAGAAGTTATTAGAGAGGGAAAAGTAAGTTAAGGGCAAGAAGGTACAAGCAGATTGAAAAGCTATATATATATATGTGGCATAATGAAATAAAAAAATTGTCTGTTGTAAGTCCTACCCTGGATCGATGCCCAGACTTCCTGCTCTAATGGTCCGAACAGTCCCACTGCTGCCACAACACCAGAGAGAAGCCACCAGAGGAACCCTACCCCACAGACTACAGTTCTTATGACCAGTCTCTCCCTGACTTCTCCTGTCGCTATTTACACTCACCAATGAACCATAGCCAGACTGTACTAGACAGGACCACCTGATTACCCTTTCTCATTAGAGAAGCACATGTCAGTAAACAGAGGTGTTGGTGCTGAAAATGTTGTTTTGGGACAAACATAACTGTGAAGTTGATCTGTCTAGAGTGAGTGCCAGAGTGGGGAAAAAACATCCTTTCACAATGCAACACAGATCTCCACTTGTCTCTTTGTCCATCTGTTGCAAATCTGTAAAATGAGATTTTTTCTATTGATTTCAATAGAAATCATTTGATGGAGAAATCAGTTGAGAAATCAATTAATCTAACCCTAACCCAGGTTAAGTTTCAGAATGGGAGGTATGTTAAACCTGAGAAAGCAGGTTAAGTCAAGCCCGTTTTCTTCGGTAATCCCAAAGTTTCTTTAGGTCTCCTCCCCTTTTTTAAAGAGGAAGTGATGTTTAAACACCTCATTCATTGCACACATTTCAGTTACACAGAGAGCATCAAAGGGAATGAAATTGATCCTGTTGATGAAGAGGCTGTATTAATTCGTAGGGAGTTACATTTACATCGGGAGAGGATTTTGAGGCCCAGACTGGATTTTTTGTTATATCATGCATTTTTATTTCTCGTTTTTCTTTACAGTCAATAAGATACATCCATAATGTCATCCATCCTTACATCAGAAACATCAGCCATCGCGGCCATGCTCAGCAGATGTTTTGCGTTGCCTTACGTTTCTTTGCAAATGGTAGTTTTCTGTATAACATCGGGGATGCAGAACATATTAGTAAGGCTACTGTTTGCAGAGCGGTCAGGAAAGTGTGCCTCGCTCTTAAGTGCTTTCTGAGAATTTTTGTGTTGTTTCCTGGGCACAAACCAGTGAGAGTCATCAAAGAGGAGTTTTACAGGACTGCAGGTCAGTGGTATATAAATCGGTTTAAATGATGCTAACCTGATAAATGACATTCAGTTAAGAATATCTTGCTACGACCCCTGGAAGTAACCTAATAATTAGAATTCCCTTTAGGATTTCCGAATGTGGTTGGATGCATTGATGGCACACATATTCTAATTATTGCACCTTCTGAAAATGAAGCGGATTATGTCAACAGGAGGTCCATCCACAGTATTAATGTGCAGCTACACTAACAGCCTACTGTTTCTAATGGTCAAAGACTACATCACAATACTGTACATGTCTCATTCTTTGCACTTTCAAGATTATATGTGATGCTGCACATAATCACAAATGTGGAGGCCAAGTAGCCCAGCTCTGTTCATGACTCAATAATGTATCAGGAGTCGACCCTGAGCAACAGACTGGAAAGGGGTAAGTAAATGTATGTCCTATACACATATTTCAATGTATGCACTATACACTTGCAGGGGAATTTCTATGCAGCTTTAAAGCAATGTGAACTTTCTTACAGGAGAGATTGATGGCTTTCTGCTGGGAGATAGGGGTTACACATGCCAAAATCTTATTACCCCTTACCCAGAATCTAAACCAGGCCCCCAGCAGCGCTTCAGTGTGGCACACTGCAGGATGAGAGCCTGGGTGGAGATGACCATAGGCCTGTTGAAAGCACGTTTCCAGTGCCTACGTCACCTCAGGGTAACCCCTGAAAGGTCCTGCGACATTATTGTGGCATGTGTTGTTCTCCATAATATTGCCATAATTAGAGGGGAGCGACACCCTGCCCTACAACCCTGCAGATTTCAAGGATGGAAGGGTAGTCCGGGATATGATATGCCGCAATGTCTTCTCAGATTAATCATGATATTCACCACCACCACAAAACAAAAAAAAAAGAAAATGAATCAACACAAAATCACAGCAATTTATATGTTGTTCTTTATTTTCTACAAAAAAGATATGATAACATCACAGATAAGAAAGACCATTTATATATATATATATATATATATATATATATATATATATATATATATATAAACTTAGATTCTATAGGCTACTCCACATAAAACAGTGAAGAAATGCGAATGTGTAGATTGTTTGATGTGTAGACACATAATATTAACATTACCTCTGTAGGCCTCTCTGTGGTAGCAGAAATGGTTTCTTCATCCCCATCATCCTGTGAAGATGAGCATTTCATAGAGTACACTTTATAATACTATTTGTCATAATTTATGGTGTATTGAGTAGGCTACTTACAACTGCCTGGGGTTTATTACCATACGAATCTGTTGGGACCAAGAAAAACCCAGCCCAAAGAAATATAAATGGAAATATCTTTGTCTCAATTAAGAAGTAGTTAAGTTGTTTGTTGGTTTTTTAGTAAAGTGGTAATGTGAAGAGATATTACCCAGCATCAGCGTTGGTATGCAACCTTTAAAGCAACTATGTTCACGAAGGTAACTGCACTTTCCAAAAATAAATATCGCAATGTTTTCATCGTAACTCGTTCACGGCACAATATAAACAAATGAGTGATATATAGTTTTGTTTCTTATTTTGTTTCTATAATTTTTCAGAGAATAAAGAAGACATAGAGCAGGGCCTGTTTCAGAAAGCAGGTTATGTGAAAACTCTGAGTATGTTAACCCTGAAATGAGAGAAACTCTGGGTTTTCCGTTTCAGAAAGGGAGGTGAGTTAAACCCGAGAAAGCAGGTTAAGTTAAGCCCGTTTCTGAAAGTGAGGTAACTTATACTCAGAGTCAGTTACCATAGTAACTTACTCTGTGAACCTAACCTGGTCGGGAGCAGGTTTTCTTCAGTAAACCCAGAGTTTCTTTCAGTTCCTCCCCTTTTTAAAGAGGAAGTGACGTTTAAACACCTCATTCATTGCCCACGTTTCAGTTACGCAGTTCGCAGCAAAGCAAATGTGGGATGTGGTAGCTCAGTGGTTAAAGTGTTGGACTACTGATCAGAAGGTCAGGGGTTCAAATCCCAGGTCCACTAAGGTTTTGTGGACACAATTGCTCAGCTGTATAAATTGAAACAAAATATAAGTCAATCTGGGTAAGGGGGACTGCTAAATGCCGTAAATGTAAAATTAATGTAGTGGCGTGTCCTTTTATGGACGATCCTGTTGATGAAGAGTCTGTATTAATTCTTTTGAGCCCAGAGTGGATTTTTGTCAGCCATCACGGCCATGCTCTTTCATGCGAGCAGATGCTTTGCGTTACCTTATGTTTCTTTGCGAATTGTAGTTTTGTGTATAACATTCGGGGATGCAGAACATATTAGCAAGGCTACTGATTGCAGAGTGGTCAGGAAAGTGTGCCTCGCTCTTAAGCGCTTTCTGACCATTTTTGTGTTGTTTCCTGATAAAATAAAATACTGTTCTTCCAGTTTCACCTCACATATTATAACAGTTGGGAATTTACTCTAAAATAGTTCTTAATTACTAACTATAAATTACATCTTCAACAAGTCTAATTAGATTAATGTAATAATTACTATCTCTAGAAAGTATTGGTCTACTTACTTATTAATTACTTTCTAAATCCCATATCAACCTCAACCACTTGAACAATAAGGAGAAACAATATACAATTGCAATATACAATTGCATGAATTATCCTTGAATTGAACAAAGTGTGTAACTAGAGGGAGAAGTTTACATTAAAAATATATTTTTTTAAAACTTTTAAAGGTGTATTTTAAAAATGTGTATATATATATATTTTTTAAATACGTGTTCAAATTCTACATATGCTTGCATAAGCACTTCCGGTTCTGCTGGCCGAGAAATATGTAGACGTTTCTTTTGTCTGACGCTGTTGCCATGGTGACTCGTTATATCTGCTCTCCATTGATAATGGCTTTTTTTAGTTGTAGTGCACGCGCTTAACTCAGAGTCAGTCAATTTAGAGTTGATAAAACTAACTCTTTTCAGCTGTTCTGTAACCGAAAACTCAGAGTTTCCCATCTCGGGGTTTGTCAACTCAGAGTTCAAGTTTAAACTCAGAGTTGGTTGAACCTCCTTTCTGAAACGGCCCCCAGGAGTTGTCTAAAGGCAAACGACTCCGGGTAGCACCTCTTAAAAATACATGGTCATCGCCGCCACATACTACTTGTTACTCGCTGAAAGAGAGAGCAGAAGCTAAGACCAAAAATGGGTGTTGTAAAGGTTATATTGTGTAACGTTATTTGTGCACATGTGTATATTACAGTGTGATGGCAAATGTCAGGGTGTATCCTGCCTTGATGCCCGATGACACCTGAGATAGGCACAGGCTCCCCGTGACCCGAGGTAGTTCAGATAAGCGGTAGAAAATGAATGAATGAATGAATGATGCAGAAACACCAGTTCATTATTATTGGAATGCTTTACTGTCTGGATGTTCCATTAGGAGCATAAACAAGCTCCAGTTAGTCCAGAAGCAGCAGCTTGAGTCCTAACTAGAACCAGAAGATATGAACATATCACCCGTTCTTCCCTGTGGTCTGTGACCAGCAACTGTCAGATTCTGTTAAGAAACACTGCCATAACCACCAGCCTCACAGTATCTTTTCATTTACTAGTTGTATTTATTGTACTGAAGATTACTGCACTGATGTGGATTTACTTTTTGGCTGATGCTTTACTTCAAAGCCACTAACAAGTACAACAAACAAAATCCCAAAAAACAAATGACATGAATCAATTAATATTTAACTATAGGATTATGCAAGCTAGTTGCATTAGGTATGAGAGGAACTTCTAGTGTAATAGATCCATGGCTGCGTTCGTCTGCCTGCTAAATGACCATACATAATTCTGAAGCTAAGCTTGTGGGGACAGTGATTTCCACATATTTGGTTTGTCACAGTTTTGACACCAGATGCCCTTCCTGATGCAACCCCTTCCATTTAGTCCTAGCTTGGGACCAGCAAAACAAGAAGTTGAGTGATTATTATTAGTGTATAAGCAGTAGTATTAGTATACTATTAATGGCTGGGTTAGCTCCTCTGCCTTGGGTATAGAACCCGGGTCATGGTCCCCAGGCTGCCCCTTTCCCCTGAGCTCATGACACACACCTAGTTGTCATCGCCTTTTCTGAAGTGTTCTGTTGTGATTTCTGTCTCATCCACATTCCAGATATTTTTGGGTGTGGTGTCATGTTTTTATACGACAGATGCAAGGTTTGTGATGTTGGATTCATTGAAGTCTGTGGCTCTGGACAAGCTAGTAGGCTGAGGCTTCCTCATACAAAGACTTTTATTCTTCTTAATAAATAGGAAACCAGACTTTTCCTGCCAAATGACCAAGGACAGAAGATATTTCCAACAGCGTTTCTTTAGAAGTTGATTTCTACGCTTGCAGACTTGAGGACAATGTAACCTGTGCTCTCTTTTTTTGTCGCATGTTTTCAGAAATTTACCTGCACAAGATGGCGCCACGAGCTTGTGCATGAAATACATTTATTTGAAAACTCAGCGTTTTGAATTTTTAAAGCTTTGTCATGGATGTCATGGATCTCATACTGGAGACTCAGAATGTCAGAGGGTTTTGGTGATTTTTTTTCCCCCCAAAATTCACAGCTGTCATGTCTGTTGCAGCGAATCATCAACTCTCATTGATCCTCTACTCTCATCATCCTCTACTCTCGCACCAGTTAAATTCATGTCCTCTTTTAGCACATCCATATGTCAAATGGAAGCTCTTCCTGACCACCCAAAGCCTGTCTCAGCGTGGTCTTCTTTTCTGTCTTTATCTTCTTTCTGTGCTGTCTGGCTACACTCTCTCCTAGATGCAAGATTAATATTAGATATATTTAAATGTATTTGTATTTATCCCAAATGAGCAAGTCTGAGGTGACTCAGGCAGCAGTGGCAAGTAAAAACTCCCTTTGATGGTAAACAATGAAACCTTGAGAGGAACCAGACTCAAAGGGGAACCCATCCTCATTTGGGGGACACTGGAGGGTGTGAAAATATACAGTCTGACAATCTGTCCTCAAAGACCACATGGAGTTGGCATCTCCTCTTAGGATATCTGAATCCTTCATGAAGCAGAGTCCAACTGGAGCTAGTACATGTCTAGATGTCTCAGGATCCTCACAGAGTCGGCCTCATCTCAGTAAGGGTCCAAAATCTTTTCTGGATGCAATTTCTGGATGCCTCGGGATGGGTAGAAAGAGAAAAGCACTGTTCACAATATTAGCAAGCACTAGATGATAATGTGCATTTGGTCAGAGCAGAAGATTATGAGATTACAAGATTATGTGTATGCCTGAATAAAGAGAAGTTTTTAATCTACATTTAAACTGAGAAAGTGTGTCTGAGCCCCGAACACTCAGGAAGACTATTCCAAAGTTTGGGATCTAAATATGAAAACGCTCTACCCCATTTAGTAGTTTTATTCTGTGAACTACCAGAAGTCCAGAGTTTTGTGATCTCAGAGAGCATTTTCTTGTCCTGGTAAGAACTCTGGCAGCTGCATTTTGGACTAACTGAAGCCTATTTATTAAAGATGCAGCACAACCACCTAGTAAAGCATTATAATAGTCCAGTCTAGAGGTCATGAATGTATGAACTAGCTTCTCAGCATCAGATAAGGATGTTTCTTAGCTTGGCAATATTTCTAAGGTGGAAGAAGGCTGTCTTTGTAATATGTGAGATATGGTTTTAAAGACAAGTTGCTGTCTAATATAACACCCAGGTATTTCACTGTTGAGCTAGTAGTTACAGTACATCCCTCTAAAAGGAAGATGAAAGCGGATAGCTTCTGTGTACTGGTTTTAGTTTAACAACGGAAACTAATCCTATGCCTTCTAATGATGTTTCCCAAGGGAAGCATGTATATTGAGAAAATCAGAGGTCCTAGAACTGATCCTTGATGGACCCCATAATTAACTGCCAATAAACTGGATTATTCACCATTTAAATCTACAAAATTGTATCGATCAGAGAGGTAGGATCTAAACCAACTTAAAGGCCATCCCTAAATACCTGTGTAATTTTGTAAGCGATCTCAGAGAATTTTGTGATCTATAGTATCGAATGCAGCACTAAGGTCAAGTATAGTGAGATGCAGTTTTGGGCCAAAGCTAGAAACAAATCATTTGTAACTTTAACAAGTGCAGTTTCTGTGCTATGATGGGGCCTGATGCCTGACTGAAACTCTTCAAAGATATTGTTGTCCTGTAAGAAGGAGCTCAGTTGAACAGACACAACATTTTCAAGTATTTTAGACATAAATGAGAGGTTTGAAATGGGTCTGTAATTTGATAGTTCATTAGGATCTAAATTAGGTTTCTTAATGAAGGGCCTAATAACTGCCAACTTGAAGGATTTAGGGACGTAACCTAAAGATAGTGAGAAGTAAATTGTATTAAAAAGTTATCTGTTATCTAACACACATGTAGTAATATGTTTGTGGCCAGTGGTATAAATCATTTTTTGCCTTTAGTTTTCACTGTGCTGAAATTGCGTGTGTTGCCCTTTAAGAGATTGGGCTCGCGAGATTTCCCTTCCACATGCGAGAGAATAGAACGGCCATTTTCTTGAGAACGCTGTGGAGCAGTCGCATGCTGCGTGTTGTGTAGACATCGAGGAGAATTTATTCTAAAAATGGTGCTGTTCCTCCTGGTAAATATCGCTGAAAACTAAAAGTAAAACAAAAACAGCAGTCAGATAAACCCCTTTATAACAATTTAGCTATTCTGTTGCCGTGTGTGTTTCTTTCTTCACCACCCGGTTACAAGTTTATCTAACTCTTCCTGTCCTATATTTTTAAATCACTGTAGTTGTGATTGTGGAGCTTTAGATGAGACTGGATCACGAGATGCTGTCACGGGTTGAACATCAACTATTTTGTTCCTGATACTTTAAATTTTCAGTGAAGAATCTCAAAGTCCTCACTACTGAACTGTGAAGGAATAGAGTTTTGGTTATTTTCTATGAATTTGCTCAGGTGCTCAGAGCCCTAGCAGTTTTTAGAGCCTGTCTATAGTTGGACATACTTTTCCTTATACGCAATTCTAAAAACCTCTAATTTAGTTTTTCTCCACTTTCGCTCGAGGTTACGGGTTTCTCTCTTGAGGGTGTGAGTGACTATTATACCACAGTGCAAGCGTTTTATCTCTAACCTTCTGTAATCTGATTGGGGCAACATTGTCTAATGTGCTAGTGAGTATAGTGTCTATGCTGTTAGTCATTACATCTAGATGGTTTGTGTTTAAGGGTACAGTAAGAAGTCCAGACAGATCAGGCAGGTTATTTGGCACGGTTGATAACGTGGTGAGACACAGTTAGTCTTCTACAGGTAGTGTGTACAGTATGAGGTAATGGTCTGTGATGTCATCACTTTCAGGTATGATATCTATATCAGTGACATCTATTCAATGTGATATTATTAAATCTAGCATATGATTTAAAACAATGAGTTGCTCTAGTGATGTTTTGTTTAAGCACAAATGTGTTTAGTGGGTCTTAAAGCATCATTTGTATTGTCAACGTGAATGTTAGAATCTCCTACAATTAACACTATAAAATTAACCAATAGTCTGAAAGAAAATCTGCAAATTCTCTAAGAAAATGTGTAGACATTTTATATATACATGGTCTATACACGGTTGCTAGAGCAAGAGACATCAGGGATTTTTTTGAGTGTATTTCAACAATGTAACATTAAGAACAAGGATTTCAAAGGAGTTTAATCTATATTGTGTTCTGAGTAACAGTAAGGAAATCACTAAAAAGATAGTGGCAACACCACCTCCACGAGCAGTCTGATGAGGCTCATGCTTATAGATATATTTTGATGGGGTAGACTCATTTATACAAATGTGATCATTTGGTTTAAGCCAAATGCGGTAAGGCTATTTTCTGAGATTATTTCATTTAATTATAAAGTGCTTTGGGTGCAAGTGAATTAATGTTCAGAAATTAGCAAAATTTTTTGTTTGTTTCTTTGGCATGATGACCCTGTCTGACACTCATTCACCTCTAAAACATTCCTCACAAGCTCATCCTTCAGGATCACTCATTTCATTCCTATCCACACCATAATAAAACGGTTTCATCCCCATCCAACACTACGTACTTTGCTCCACTTCCACCTGTTCTTCTGCACACGCAGGGAAAGGAAGAGAGCTGGCGGACATGAAGGAAGGTAGATAAACTGTCATTGTACCAACAACAAGAGTCTGTATTCTCAGACCTATACTCCTGCCATTCCTCTTCCCTCTCTGTCTATGAACCCTTCTCCCTCCTTTCTTCTCTTGAACAAAAGTAGTCCAATTTCTGCCGACACCTTGTGGGTCAACAGCGCCGTCGTTGTTAACCTGGGCCTCGACCGGTCCAATATGGAATTCCCACTGACGACTCGCATTTGGCAGACGCCCTTATCCAGAAGTGCTTAAGTCTTTATCATTGGATACATTAACTCTGGTTCACTAGGTTACATACTTAAGATACCATGAGTCTAAAACAAATTTTTTAATTTTTTTTTGTTTTTTATAAACATATATGCAACAGACAAGGGAGGAAGTGCTAGTTGAAGTGTTTCATGAATAAGTAGGTCTTCAACCATCGTTTGAAAATAGCCAGTGACTCAGCTGTCTGGACCCCTAGGGGAAGTTCATTCCACCACATTGGTGCCAGAACAAAAGAGAGTCTTGTAGTATACTTGCCTCTTACCCTGAGAGATGGTGGATGGTGGAAGACCAGTCAAGCTGTGCTGGTAGATCTGAGAGTGCGGGGTGCAGTGCAAGGAGTGATGAGGGCTTTGAGGTAAGAGGGAGCTGGTCCGTTTTTGGCTTTGTAGGGAAGCATCAGTGTTTTGAATCTGATGCGTTCAGCTACCGAAAGCCAGCGGAGGGATCGCAGCAGCAGGGTGGTATGTGAGAACTTAGGCAGGTTGAAAACAAGCTGTGCATCTGCATTTTGGATCATTTGCAGAGAATAAATTGCGTTCATAGGTAGACCTGCTAGCAGTGCATTGCAGTAGTCCAGTCTTGAAATGACAAGAGATTGAATTGACAAGTACCTGAGCAGCCTGTGAGGACAAAAATGGCTGAATCCTTCTAATGTTGAAGAGAAGGAACCGACATTAGCAACATGAAAGGAAAAGGACAGTTGATTGTCCTTGGTTACCCCAAGGTTGCGAGCTGTGGCTGAAGGGGAGATCAGATCGTTATGGAGGGATATTGCAAGATCATGATGACCTGGGGATGAATCACCTGGGATGATCAGCAGTTCAGTTTTGCTAGGACTGAGCTTTAACTGAAGAGCAGTCATCCATGATATTTCTGCCAGACATGCTGAGATTCAATCAGAAGCTGTGGTATCTGAGGGGAAAGAGAAGATAAGTTGTGTATCATCATAGCAGTGGTAAGAGAACCCATGTGAGGAAATAACTTCACCAAGAGAGTGAGTATACAGGAAGAAAAGAAGAGGACCAAGTACTGTGCCCTGTGGGACACCAGTGGAGAGTCTGCGTGCAGCAGATGTCACTCCCCTCCATGTTACCTTATATGACCATTCCCAAGCTGATCTGCAAATCCCAAGACTCTTGAGGGTGGACAAGAGAATCTTGTGGTTGACCGTATCAAGCGCTGCTGAAAGGTTAAGGAGGATAAGGACGGATGACAGTTTGGCTGATCTAGCAACATGTAGTTTCTCAGAGACAACCATCCAAAGATGCTTTAAAGCCAGACTGGTTGGGATCTTGGAGGTTGTTCTGTGAGAGATAGACAGACAGTTGATTTTAGACAATGCATTCAAGAGGTTTTGAAAGAAAAGAGAGAAGTGATACCGGTCTGTTGTTACTGATGTCTGATGGATCCAGAGCAGGTTTCTTTCAGATGGGATAACCCTTGCTCTCTTGAAAGTAGTTTAAGGTCCCGCAGATTTCCTCAATCTTCTCATGGTAGAAAGAAGCAAAGTCTTCTGCAATCAGAGAGGAATGAAGCAGGTGGAGCTGCGGGGGGTTGAGTAGAGAAGAGATGATGTCGTGGAGCTTCCGAGAGTCATGTCCCAAAGCTTCAAGATTTTCCTTGTAGAAGTCTTGGCAGAAGTCACATCTGAGAAAAACTTGGCCAGGAGTGTACGGTAAGAATCAAGATCTGCATCAAGTTGTGATTACTTCCACTTTCTCTCAGATGATCCTAGCGCTCTGCGATTGTTGCGCAGCACATCTGAAAGCCAAAGAGCAGAACAAGAAGTATTCTTGGGTTTAGTGAACAGGGGGCAGAGAACATCCATGGTTGAGGAAAGAGAGGAGAGGAAAGTATCTGTGGGTATCGGAGTCCAAGGGTAGTGAGTTTTGTGTGCGCAGATGTGATTGTGTCTGCTGACCAACTTTATGGAGATGCAGATTTCATTTTCCAACAGGAAATGGCACCTGCACACAGTGCCAAAGCTACCAGTACCTGGTTTAAGGACCATGGTATCCCTGTTCATAATTGGCCAGCAAACTCGCCTGACCTTAACCCCATATAAAATCTATGGGGTATTGTGAAAAGGAAGATGCGATATGCCAGACCCAACAATGCAGAAGAGCTGAAGGCCACTATCAGAGCAACCTGGGCTCTCATAACACCTGAGCAGTGCCGCAGACTGATCGAATCCATGCCACGCCGCATTGCTGCAGTAATTCAGGCAATAGGAGCCCCAACTAAGTATTGAGTGCTGTACATGCTCAAACTCTTCATATTCATACTTTTCAGTTGGCCCAGATTTCTAAAAATCCTTTCTTTGTATTGGTCTTAAGTTATACTGAATTTGGGATTTTCCTTAGTTGTCAGTTATATATCAGTCTGTGTGTAATGAATGAATATAACAAGTTTCACTTCTTGAATGGAATTAGCAGAGGTGGGAGTAAGTCACACATGTGCAAGTCACAAGTAAGTCTCAAGTCTTAACCTTCAAGTCTCAAGCAAGTCCGAGTCATTTTTTGTGAGAGTCAAGTCACTGCTTTATGTCAAGCAAGTCAAGTCGTAGCTTGAGTCAAGCAAGTCACTGGCAAGTCATACAGATGTTTGATGGTTTAACTAAATGTATATATTAAACAAAGTTAAATCTACAGTATTTATGGACTATGAGAGTTTTATTTGCAACAAAAATGATTATATGCATTTTTATAAAAGGTGTCCACATACAGGTGAATTGTAAATACAATAAAAATCTAAAAATGAATAAAAATCAACTACAAAGCCTAAGATGTAAATGTAACTGAAATAAGGCCAAAATAAAAGCATGAAAAGTTTCAATATGCCTAAAACATGGCAGAAGACCATGGAAAAGTATGAGTATAATTTATTAATTAAAGGGATAGTTCACCTAAAAATGAAAATTCTGTTATCATTTTCTCACCCTCATGATGTTACAAACCTGTATAAATTTCTTTGTTTTGATGAACACACATGTAGATATTTTGAGGACTGTTTATAACCAAACCATTCATGAGCCCCAAACCATTCCCAAACCAAACCATTCAAGTGAATGGGGCTCATGAATGGTTTGGTTACAAACATTCCTTAAAATATCTTCCTCCGTGTTCATCAGAACAAATAAATTTATACAGGTTTGTAACATCAGGAAGGTGAGAAAATTCTAAAAGAATTTTTTTATTTTTGGGTGAACTATCCCTTTAAATTGAATGTGCGCGCGTGTGTGTGTAAGCGTGTGCATGCTAGACAAGAATATGGCTCTGCTTGCAACTCTGAAGTTTTTTATATTTATATTTATGTTTTTTCACTCAAAGCCTAAAACTGAAGACCAATTATAAGTGCTATTGCAAAAAAGCTGACATTTCCACATGAACAGTGACCAACCACTTACACTACATGGCGCTTGCAAAAAATGTAATTTGATAGAACTTTGTCATTCATATGTTAGCGATGTGGTCGCATTCTGCTGTTCTTCTCTTCTCATCTTGCACAAAATCCCGGTACCCGAACTTAATTATTTTTGATGTAGCGCCTTCCATGTTTCGTCACGACTTGCCTGCTGCGTCACGTGGTTACATTACGCTCTTGTGTGCGTTTAAAAACAGGTTTAAAAACAAAATAGACAAAAAAGATAGAACAAAAAACAAGTTATTTCGAGTCATATTAGTTTTCACGTTTTAATTCCACCCAAATTACAGGCAGGTGCGAAACTAAGCTTTTATTTCTTTGCAGTCTTCAGACAGAGGCTTCATTCACTACTTACCTGTAAATCACCAATGACATAGAAGCTGCAAAGATCCAGTGGCATCCAGATGATGTCAATCCATTCGACCTGGCTTGCTAGTCCGTCTATTTTTAAGAAAAGTCTTATTAAACTTTTATCAAATCCCCTAAGATTTGGATGTTGAGCCCAAGTCTGTGTTATGACAGATGATGACTATCTCACAGTTTGTAATAATAGAGGTAAGTAGTTCAGGTACAAAAAAAGAAAGGCACAATGTTAAAACATTTATTAAACACTGTTAACTTTGTGTTATTTTCTCTGATTTTTCATATTTACGTTTTGAAGCCATAGTGCACATCTCCATTTCCAGTCCAAGTCAGAACTAGTACAGTGTATACTGCATGTATAAAAAAATAAAATAAAATCACCACCTGCAATAAATCACCTTGTGATTAATATTTTCCAGCTGTTAACAAGTTATTTAACCTTTATTCAGTGAGTCACTCCTCATCTCTTAAATAATCATGTAAGACATATCCTGGGGTTATGGAAAGGATGTTATGTTGTTTCAGAAGGGTCAATATATTGACCTGCAAATAAGCAAAGAAAAACAAGCTAGGAGATCACTGAAACTTATTTAAAAAAAAAGCAAAAAACTGTTCAGCACATTATTAAAACCTGGAATGATGGTGCAGATCCATCAACTTTGAGGAAGAAACGTCATCAGAAATAAAATCTTAAAAAAAAAAAAAAAATTGTGATTGGAGAGCACTAATAGCTATGTGTAACAGTGAATGTAAGATAATTTCCAAATGCAAAATGCAAAGAGTACTCAAGAGATTGGGAGAAAACAGCTGCGTAGCTTTAAGACTTTACTCATCAGACCACATGACCATTTTCCATCACTCCAGAGTTCATTTACCCTATACCAGAGTGATGGCAGCATCAGGGTAAGTAGAGAGGTGGATGAAGTGAGGCATCCATCATGCCTAGTGTCTACCGTACAAGCCAATGTGATGATTTGGAGCTGCTTCAGTTGCCCAGATTCAGCAGTATTATCCTTCCAAATGGAGGTCAGTTGACTACACAAATATAATTAAATGAAAAAAGGGTTTTATATCAATGGATTTTTTTTTCCCAGGCAGCATGGGCATGTTCCAAGATGACAACACCAGGATCCATTGGGCTCAAAGTGTGAAAGAGAGGTTCAGGGAGCATGAGACACTCACTCATGGACTGACCACTACACAGTCCAAACCTAACTCCACTGAGGTGCTTTGGGATGTGCTGGAGAAGACTTCACAGTGGCCTGTCTCTCCCATCAGTGTCATCATCAAATCAATAGGAGGTCATAAATATGTGACTTTTTTTTTTGGTCAAGCAGAAAAAGTTTACACACCCCCTCTGTTAAAATGGAGGGTTATTGATGTGTGAAAAAATAAAACCAAGATAAATCAGGTCAGAACATTTAACAACTTTACTGTGAAATTGTAGCCGATAGAAACGATAAGGTTTTTAGGGTAAGAAGTTGATCAAAACCTGAACTTCCAAATCAACAAATATAGCCAGGTCTAAATCTGTGGGGTGACCTGAAGTGGGCTGTGTGCAGGAGATACCCCAAAAAATCTAACAGTGGTAGAATGATTTTCAGCAGAATGAAGTAAGAATGGCAAAATATTGAAGAGATGTGCCAAACTGTTTGACTCTTACCCACAAAGATTGAATGTTGTGATAACTAAAGGTGCTTCAAATGTTAGTTTATGGTAGTGTGCACTGATGCAACCAAGCTTTTGTACATTAATTGTTTTTCAAATACATTTTCTTTTTCCACATTAATATATAGGTCAAAATTTGAGTGCGGAAAAGGTTCTGATATTATTTATCTTGGTTTAATTTTTTCCCACAACAAAAACCTGCCATTTCAACAGGGTTTTGTAGACTTTTTATATCCACTGTAAGTATGTGCAGCCCCGACACAGAGACATTATTGGCACAGTGCCATGGAAATTGGGATACAATACTGATCTTTTCAAAATAACAAAATAAAAGCAACAAAAATTAGGGACATATAAAATACGTTTTATTATCCTTTTTTAAATTTCTACAGTGTGGTTGCTTCTCTAGACACCATCATAAAATACAGCAGCTACATTTTCACCCGGACACTGTCTGGTATGTGTCCGAATCTCATTGAATAATTACTGAATGGAAACAAACAAAAGAAAAAAGGAGACAAATCCAATTCTGACTCTGCTATAAAAATGAGGGCTGGAAACAGAGAGATGAGTAAGTTAATCCTCATCAGGGTTGCGCTCCAGCAGTAGCAGGGACTTGTGTAGCCAGAGTGCTGGGCAAGGGCATGACAGGAGATGCAGACATGTTGGCCATGGGCTGGGACGACGACATGGATGTGATACCTCCTGAAACAGAATAGGACAAGGGTTCAAGAACAGCAGAAGATCAGTCCAACCAACCTTTCAAAGCCGATTAACTAGGTGAGGTAACATGAAAATGGATTGAATTGGATTTGGATTGAAAAAATAGCACTCAGAAAGTTTTACCAGTCATCATGCTGGAGGTGCTGACAGGAGTGGAGCCAGTGGACAGCCCAGATGTTGAGCCCATCCTTGCCTGATCTTTTACTATAGGATCTGTGAAAAGAGAAATGATAATGTTTATCAGCAAACACACTGCCTCTGCAACAAATATATAATGTGAGAATTTGTTTAACTTTGTCCAACATTGAACAATAATCATTGCACAAGGTACAATAATCTTTAAGATAAATAAGATAAGCTTGTATGAATACAATTTGTAAACAATTTTTCAGTTTGTGACATACATAAAGAAGCAGAAACAAAGGTGAATATAATGGCCAATCTTCACTGAATTCACACTACATACACACGTGGACAAAATTGTTGGTACCCTTCGGTCAATGAAAGAAAAACTCACAATGGTCACAGAGAAAACTATAATCTGACAAAAGTAATAATAAATAAAAATTCTATGAATGCTAACCAATGAAAGTCAGACATCCTTTTCAACCATGCTTCAACGGAATTATTTAAAAAAAATAAACATGGAACAGAGACAAAAGTGATGGTACCCCTAGAAAAGACTGAAAATAATGTGACCAAAGGGACATGTTAATTCAAGGTGTGTCCACTTATTAGCATCACAGGTGTCTACAATCTTGTAATCAGTCAGTGGGCCTATATATAGGGCTCCAGGTAGTCACTGTGTTGTCTGGTGACATGGTGTGTACCACACTCAACATGGACCAGAGGAAGCAAAGGAAAGAGATTCTCAGGAGATTAGAAAGAAAATTATAGACAAGCATGATAAAGGTAAAGGCTATAAGACTATCTCCAAGCAGCTAGATGTTCCTGTGACTACAGTTGAACATGTTATTCAGAAAATTAAGATCCATGGGACTGTAGCCAAATCTGAATGGTAACAAAAGAGCCCAGAAAGACTTCTAAAGAGATCCAAGGTGAACTTCATGCTCAAGGAACATCAGTGTCAGATCGTCAGAAGCTTGGTCTCAGTCGCAGGTCATGGGTCTTGCAACAGGACAATGACCCAAAACACCTGAGAATGGCTAAGAGGAAAACATTGGACTATCCTAAAGTGGCCTTCTATGAGCCCTGACCTCAATCCTATTGAGCATCTTTGGAAGGAGCTGAAACATGCCGTCTGGAAAAGACACCCTTCAAACCGGAAACAACTGGAGCAGTTTGATCATGAGGAGTAGGCCAAAATACCTGCTGAGAGGTGCAGAAGTCTCAGTGACAGTTACAGGGATCGTCTGATTGCAGTGATTGCCTCAAAAGGTTGTGCAACAAAATATTAAGTAAGGGGTACCATCATTTTTGTCTAGGCCTGTTCCATGAGTTTATTTTTTTTTAATAATTCCGTTGAAGCATGGTTGAAAAGCAATATCTGACTTTCAATGGTTAACATTCATAGAATTTTTATTTATTATTACTTTTGCAGATTAAAGTTTTTTCTGTGACCATTGAGTTTTTCTTTCATTGACCGAAGGGTACCAACAATTTTGTCCACGTGTGTATATGTATACATTTCATTTGTGCATAAACTAGTTGTTAAAAATTCCATGTACTACTACCTAGTACTATATGTGGGACTCACAGAAGTATGGGTGCTCCATGGCCTCCCGGGCTGTGAGGCGTGCTTGATGGTCATATCGCAGAAGCTTGTCTAGAAAGTCCAGAGCTTCAGTACTGACTAAATGCTGGTTCTCACTGTGAACAAACCTCTCCCACCTCTTCCTGGAATGTCTGGAGGAAAGAGAGAATAGAAGAAACTGAATGAATGAGATGAAATGACAATAAAGGCTTCCATGCCCCGTCACATATACATTCCAGCACAGTGGAAAACTTTTCTTCGCATATCCCAACTTTGGAGTTGGGGTCAGAGCACAGAGCACAGGGGCAGCTATGATACAACACCCCTGGAGCTGGGAGGGTTAAGGGCCTTGCTCAAGTGCCCAAATGTGGCAGATAGACAATGCTGGGGCTTGAAGCTTTTATCAACAACCCAGAGCCTTAACCACTTGATCCACCAACTGCCCATCAAGCTCTTAACACCTTGTAAGTTCAAAACAAGATGAAGGAGCTAAAATAGGAAAACATAAGTCAAGTAGCTTTAATTGTCATTTCAGCCATATATAGCTGATGTCATACACAGTGAAATGAGACAAAGCTGTGCTACACATAACACAGAGCTAAGGACTTTAGGCCTAGTTACATAAAGTGCAATGTGTGCAACCTAGTGCAAAAGTGTGAGACAAAAGACAATACAAAACACTACAAGACAAATACACAAAATAGCGCTCACCAGTGTGCATACTGTATATTATAAAGTACATTGTGCAACTAGAGCAATTGTAAACATATTCAAATTATTTAGTAAGCAGCAGATAAAAAATTAAATCAGTATAAACCAAATGTTGAGGTCTTACCTGCCCAAGATGTCATTGAACCGTGGATCAAGTTCTATGTTATATTTGTCAATGTAGTCGTATAGGTCTTCTGTGCCCAGAACTTTGGCAATTCGTACAAGCTGTAAAGACATTACTAATGTGAAAGAGCCTTAATGGAAAGACCATCAGTCAACATTCTGAACATCATTCTGTAGGCTATTAACAGTATCTGTTCTTCCTGCTTAATATAAGCACAAGCTATATTTCAATCATATGAGAAAATGACTTGTTTTTGCAAGAAGCCATTAAGATGGAAATAATGGGCCATTGGAACCAAAGAAAGCATTTGCATGGTTAGAGATGAAGTATGGTCTAGGATTTAAAGCACTGTACTTCAGTTTCATTTTTATGCTCATGAAAAGAAATCTGTTGGTTTTGGGCTGAATTGTCTCTGCTATGAATCACATTATTTAAAGTATAAATAATTTCAGGCAGATTGATGGAGCCACTAAATACTAAGAATGAAATTAGCATAATATTAAAAAAAGAAGAAAAATTTGTATCTTAAAAAATACGGTTCCAGCACATTTCGGAACCATATTTAAGTAATATATAATACAGTAGTCTCCTTTTCAGTGAGTAAGCTGGGGTTTAGATTGATCAAATCTATAGATCATTTTTGCTAATGCTCTACAGTGTGACACTAAAGTGTGTAACATAAATAAGAACAATTAAAAACAAGTACATAAGTCAGTGTGTGCTTTTAAACTACATGTACGCCACTCACCTGATCGTAGTTGTCATGTCCATGGAAGAATGGTTCTTTCCTGAAAATCATACTGGCCAACATGCAGCCTAAGCTCCACATGTCTAAACTGTAGTCATACATCTGACAGTCATAAGAACAGAGGAAATATTTAGAGTTGATATTTTCTTTGGCATGCCCATGCATCATTAAAGCTACACATATTTAGTAAAATAAACAAAAAGAATCTGACAATGAAGTTCTCTTTAATATGGTGTTGTGTAGTAAGTAATAGTGATGGAGATTTTGACCAATAGTAATGGTGGGATGATGATGAATAATAGTACAATTTCCACAACTCTGCAAATAAAATAGACTATCACCCATTTGTGGAGTTCTTTTTGCTGAAAAAATAATGACAGCTAGTGAATTAGGAACTATTTACATGTGACTTGAAGCTGTTACTAGAGTTTTGTTCAAATATAAGTAACCATTTATTTATCAGTCACAGACAGGGTCAAGGTGTGGACAGTGATGTGCCAGAGGAGGAACAGGGACCAATGTCTAGGTAAGAGGCTAGGTTTTGAGAAAGTATAATCTAGATTTTACAGTTTATGGTGTCATCACTTCATCTTCAACATTTTTGTCTTTACTGACAGCAGGATCAGTCTACTGGCTGTGAGTGCGATTCACAGCATTTCCCTTGCTTTTAGCATAATCTTAATGATAAAATCGACAGCATTAATGTTGCAAGTTTCTTATGACCCTGTTAGTTATTTTGGGCAAGTTGTTAAACATACAGTGTAAATATTCAGGTAGGTACCACATCAGACCAGTATTGACACATGAAATAGCTTTGTGGCCTGGTCTGAATATTTTCTGAACCCACTGTATATGCACATAATGATTAGTACAAAATAGAGAATAAAAATGATACTATATTATAAACTATACATTAGCAACAAGTAAACACAACTGTAGGTAAATACAAATACATTACTCTATATGTTATGTGAGAAAATACATTAGTTAAAACAAAAGTTTACTACTTCCACTATGTTATTAAATGACAATTTCATCTTTGTATAATGTAGTTTTTAAAAAAAAAAATCTGACAGCTGTATAACACTAACCTGGTAGTCAACGAGCAGTTCAGGTCCTTTAAAGTATCGAGAGGCCACTCTTACATTATACTCCTGACTTGGGTGGTAAAATTCAGCCAGACCCCAGTCTATCAGACGAAGCTGAGAAACCAAACAACACACAGTGGTCTGCATAACAACATGGCATGAAATCAGTGTCATGTGACATTTTGTCTCCTCAGAGACCTTATCGGTCTTTGCATTGCCTGCATTTATCATCACTGATTTGGCTGAGAACACTTCTGTTTCAGGTACTGAAGGCAAGTAGAAAACCAACACTGCGCCATTCGCTGAAGGAGTCCAGAGTGTGACACAAAATAAACACACCAACAAAGAAACCCAGACTAATGTACCTTTCTGTGCTCGTGATCAATCATGACATTGTGGGGCTTGACGTCTCTGTGCATGATTCCCATACTGTGGCAGTAATCCAAGGCCTAAGAAGACAGGATTCACTTATTTTACTCATTTTTCACGTATCTAATGTCTGATACTACTGAATGAGAAAACAGTGAAATGAAAGACCAAAACATTTTAGAGAGGAAGAACCCAAAGAAATATAGAAAGTGTCCTTAACTTCACCAAATGCCTCTGATATTAATTTTCCTTCCAGGCTCAAGAACATACTCAAAATATAGCAAAATAAGAAACACTGAGTAACTGATATGCAGATTCAGATTTCTGAACCTGAATCAAACCCCAGCTCTTCACCACTAACGCCAAATTAATTATAGAGAAGTAAACCTGTCCACTGTTGGGTCCTTGCTCCAACCCTGTCTGCTCCAGGGCCCTTTGCTCTGACCTGAAGTTCCTAACCACCTGAGATATGCAAAGAATGATATGCATCTTGCTATGTTGCATTGTATTTGGATAAATACAGGGTTTTGTTTTCTAGTGTGTTGCATTCAAACCATATCAGACAAAATTAATCAAAAAAAGTAATCAAAGTAAGCTGAATCAAATTGGATGTTAAGAGTAATTCAAAAAAGTGACCTCCCTTAGGATTAGGGGGGGCAAATCAGTATATTAACTAGTCCTGAGATGTAAGTGCACCAAGGGCACAAATCAGTCCTCAGTCCTACATTCTGGTTACCAGAAAACTGATCAGCAAAACATAAAAGTGGTACAATAATATAATAATGTGCAACAAGCTAGTCTGCTAGTTAAGTGAACTAAAAACAGTAAATGAAATAAACCAGTATTTTAAATCCTCAAAAAGGGAATTCAGATATTCTGTAAGTTGAAGTTGGTACGTTGAAGCCCTGAATATTATCATTTCTTTCACCAATGGGCCGTCAACCAGGTCCTACTGCATATCTCTAACTGCAATGATTCTGGAAATGAACAAATAATTGTCTATTTTTTTGTATACCAAGGAATAAAAACTCACCTTTAAGATCTCATACATGTAGAACCGGATGTCGTAGTCTGATAGTGTTTGATACAATTGCTGTAAAATAAGGTAAAAGCTGGGTTCTCATTACAGAGCATGTCATTTATGACTAGGTTTTATATGAAAAAATGAGAGTTTCACCTTAAAGTCTGTGTTGTTAACATGTTCAAAAACCAGAGCAGGTGTTCGAGACTTAGACAAAAACAGAGAGACGCCAGTCCATTATTTAATAACTACTACAGTTAAAACAGGTTATTATTATTTACAATTTTTATTCAATAACCACTGACCCACAATATTCATTAGTACAAAATAAAACATTTAAATGGATCGTATTCTTGATGCTCTATGATACTAACCACTGGATCCTTGACAATATCTAAAAGTGTGATGATGTTTGGGCCACCTCTCAGATTCTCTAAGATCTTTATTTCTCGTTTTATTTTCTTCTTCTTTACTGGCTGTAGACATAAAGAAAAAAAGAAGAGACAAAAACTGAATCCAAAAACATTTTCAACTCCAGGCTCAGATTGAGTTGCACTTGTCTCATCCTGTCTCCAGTAAAAGGAAACTCAAAAATAAAATCCTGGCTACATTTATAGAGATGTAGTTAATCTTCACAAGCATTTATCACTTAGCATGAAAGAAACCTCTCATCTTGCAAAATGTTATCGAATAAATCTGGAGCCATGTTCCTTTGTAGAAAGAAAGAGAAATTCTGTCTTAAAGAAAGTCTCTCTCTCTCCCTTTCTCTCTTAATTTGGGATTCTGCCCACAAGATTGAGTTACAAATCTTTTTTTAAGATAAAGCCCACAATACAAACACGCTTATTTGGCAAAGATGCTCATCAGTGACCTGGAAAATAAAGAGTCAGGATGGCATGTAATGTAAGAGGTCTAGTCTGTTCAGGTTTAATGTGCTCCAGTAAACTTAAATGAACTCCAGTTGCAGTTCTCAATGACTGCCTATGGCATAACACATTTATTATGTGTTTAGGATACTCATGGACCATCCATCCATCCATCCATTCCACAAATCCATCCATTGTCATTTCTCATTCACCAAACAATAATAATATAATTATTAATATAATATTAAAAATAATAATAACAATAATAATATTCTGTACAGTTATTTATCAAATCTATTCAATTATCAATGCTAAGCACACAATTAAGCTAAAGTACTTACTTTGAGTATTTTAACAACTACTTTCTCATTGTTTGTGATATTGATAGCTTCGAAAACTTCACTGTATTTGCCACGCCCCAATTTACGAACAAGCTGGTAGTCATCTTGGTTCCTTTAAAAACAAATACAAGAAGCTGCATTAAAAATACGCAAACATTTTTATTGAAACTAAATAAAAATATTGAAAATCTAATAATATTGTATATAATATATAATAATTTATTATAATATAAAAATGCATATTATCAATAATAACAACAATAATAATAAAAGAAAAGTAGAGCCATAACTTTAGGGAAAGGGCTGTTACTGCTGTGACCTTTCATGTAATCTGTTGCTACTTTGATGTTTTGACAGGTGTTAAGATAATGTGAGACAAACTTGGGGAACATTTCACAAAATTTGAAGAAGCAATAATATACAGTACAGTGAATTGAATTGAAGTTAGATGAAGAAATTTTTAGCATGTTATTGTAACTTTTAACCAGTAGGTGGTGCTGAAAAAAGATTTGTTGCATTGGGCTCAGGGCATGGGCCTGAAGATGCCCACTAAGTTTTACATCACTGTTCAAAAGCTGTTGCTGAGGTACAGCCAAAGTTTTGTGATAATGCACAAATGGTTTTGAATATCAAAAGTAATTTGCTGAATTTTGTTTATACTGGCCTTAAGATGTTATGAGCCAAATTTGGAGACGACTGGACAAAATTCAGAGGAGAAGTAGCATTTTATTGTATTCCATCTAAGCATCATGTTTGGCATGCTATTGTAACTTCTGACCACTGGTGGTGCTGTCACCAAATTTGCTTCATGGCATCATTCCATGGTCCTTAAAATGTCTAAGTTTTGTGTCAGTGTGCAGTGTTGTTGTTGATATAACCTCAGTCCCTGCTTAGAGTAAAAATAAGGTGCCTGGCGCGTTTGGTGATTGCCCCATAATAACAACAACAACAACAACAACTAGATTTGTAAAGTTCGTCACGACAAACTTTGATGTTGGCTTTGAAGAGGCAAGTATTCGCAAAGGCAGGTGCTTTTTGGAGGCGAGTGGACATAAGGGTCAGTGTTACTTCCATTATAAACTTTGGAGGTTTATAACTCGGCAAGTTTTCGAGCGATTTACACCAAACTCGGACAGGTTCTTTAAGACGTTACTCCGGACAAAGTTCCGGACTCGGCGTTCCGACGGAACTTTCGATTTTCCCGTAGTCGACGATGGAACATCCCATAGACTTGAATGGGCAATTCCTAAAATTCCTCTAAGCTCTCACACACGCAGCGTGCGCAGAGCTCAGGCACGGCTTCTCTCCTGTGTTCTATGCAGTATAATAATAAGTAGAATCCCATAATGACTGCAGTATTGACATGAAATGTCCAAACCCTCAGTAGCCACTTTTTGCCAAAAGTATTGGCACCCCACTGGGTATTCTGGTGACGTCACGTGACGTCACGTGTAGCCCCGCCCCCAAAATAAGCGAAATCAAAAATTTGCACAACATGGACATGTCATATATCAAAACACTCAGCCCAATGAGGGGAAGTGCCTCACGTGTATTTTGGTCACGTCACGTGACGTCACGTGTAGCCCCACCCCCAAAATAAGCGAAATCAAAAATTAGCACAACATGGACATGTCATATATCAAAACACTCAGCCCAATGAGGGGAAGTGCCTCACGTGTGTTATGGTCACGTCACGTCACGTGTCGTCACGTGAAAATAAAAAATTAGCACAACATGGACATGTGACATATCAAAACACTCGGCACAATGAGGGGAACTGCCTCACCTGTATTTTGGTCACGTCACATGACGTCACGTGTAGCCCCGCCCCCAAAATAAGCGAAATAAAAAATTTGCACAACATGGACATGTGACATATCAAAACACTCAGCACAATAAGGGGAACTGCCTCATGTGTATTCTGGCCACGTCACGTGATGTCACGTGATGTCACGTGAAAATCTAAAATTTGCACAACATGGACATGTGACATATCAAAACACTCAGCACAATAAGGGGAACTGCCTCACGTGTATTCTGGCCACGTCACGTGAAAATCTAAAATTTGCACAACATGGACATGTGACATATCAAAACACTCAGCACAATGAGGGGAACTGCCTCATGGGTATTTGGATCACGTCACATGCTCATGTCCGCTTGCCTCCAAAAGTATTGGCATCCTAGCGGTCCAGTAGCTTTCACAATCTTTCTGTCCACTTGCCTCCAAAAGTAACACTGACCCTTATGTCCACTCGCCTCCAAAAAGCACCGGCCTTTGCGAATACTTGCACCGTCAAAGCCAACATCAAAGTTTGTCTCGACGAACTTTACAAATCTAGTTTAACCTTTTTTCCTATTTAACTCGGCAAGCTTTTGAACTATCTACACCAAACTCTGCCAGCTCCTTTAGGGTGATACTCTGAACAAACCTTTTAAATTGGTGTACCGACTGGCCTTTCGGTTGTGCCGCAGCCCCGCCCCCAAAATATGCAAAATCAACAAACTTTTTACAACATGGACATGTGACATATCAAAACACTCAGTACAATGAGGGGAACTGCCTCGCGGGTATTCTGATGACGTCATGTGATGTCACGTGAAAATCAAAAATTAGCACAACATGAACATGTGACATATCAAAACACTCAGAACAATGAGAGGAACTTCCTCAGGAGTATTCGAATGATGTCACATGCTCGTCTCCACTTGCCTCCAAATGTTTTGGCACCCTATCTTTCTGTCCACTTGCCTCCAAAAGTAACACTGACCCTTATGTCTACTCGCCTCCAAAAAGCACCGGCCTTTGCGAATACTTGCCTCCTCAAAGCCAACATCAAAGTTTGTCGCGACGAACTTTACAAATCTAGTTTCACATTTTCAGTGGGAAGAAACAGAAGACACAAAATGCATAAAGAGTGGTGGTTGAACACAAAAACCAAGTATAAATGGTACAGTGGCTCTAACAAAAGTAAACAATTTTGGTCAAAAACACAGGTTTAACAGGATTAACAGATGATATATTGTATGAAATAGTCTAAAGACAAGACCTGAACAAGAAGATCCGAACAACACCCACGCAATTGTTTCAGGCCACTATACTATATCCTTAACACCACAAATACCAGCAGGCTCACCCCCACTCCACAACATGCGACTCGTAGTCCCAGTACTCCCGAGGTCTCTGTGTGTTGACATCTGGGTAAACCCGGGATCGGCTGGTCAATGGGCCAGACATTGTACGTGTGTCTTGCTGCACTGTGAGAAAGGGAAGATGTTCACCAAATTCAGCAATTAACAACATGCCATAGTAAACCAGGTCAGGTGTGTACATAAACATGATGACCTAGTGCATATAAACAGTCACACACAATAAACACTTTCTTTAAAATTTATTCTCCTACCATAGGCTATTAAATTGGATTAAAGCACTGAAACCTAGCCAAAGGTAGGGGGAAATTTTAATTTAAGTGCAAGCAGAGTGAGGCAGACTTCATTCATGGTGGCAGATGAGGGGAAATCTCATGTAGTACTGTTAAGTCCATTGCTGTCAACTCAAACATAAAAAAACACACATTTACATACTAGACATATAATTAAATCCAAAACAACAGCCTAAACCTTATAGATTATCTGTAACTTCAGATAATAATGATATCGCAATATTGCAGTAGACTAGATGACTAGACTAACAGCTGAGTACATGAGCACCTGGACTCATTTAAAAACACTTTTTAACTCATCTGTGAGTTTAATATATCTGTATATGGTATATTGGTACCTACCTCGTCCTATAAACAAACACAATTCTCAAAACATTGCCAGATTCAGTGCTGGATATAAATGACGCAGTGATTGGAGTAAATGACAGTTTTTGATGTAAATGTTGTATAATATTCAATGCATGACATACATTGTGCAGTGTTTGACGTAAATGATGCAGTGTACTACACAGTGTTTGACGTACATTACGCAGTCTTGTACATTACGCAGTCTTGTACATGACGCAGTCTTTGATGTACATTACACAGCTTTGTATATGACACAGTCTTTGACGTACATGACGCAGTCTTTGATGTACATGACTTGTGCAATTATTTTGTGTGTGTGTGACAACGCGCTTATGTCAAATAGGAAGGAGACGCGAGAAGTTAGCGGTCTTTTGATTTGATCGTGCATGCTGCAAAATGGAAAGGCGTGATAACTATGTCAATGAGCAAAGAGAAGAAACATACAGGAGAAAACGACAGGAAATGTCCAAGTTTTGGGACACCATCAAGAGCGTCTGTTTTGTGCAGCAGGAAACATTTCTTCAAAGTGCAGGGCAAGCCTCAGTTCTGAGCATGTTGATATGTTTACCTTTCTTCATAGCAGTCACATGCTCCTTTAAAGTCTTTTAAAGCACACACATGTTGAGAGAGAGACTTTTATATTCTGATTAATATATATATCGTCGCTGTATCTCCAAAACCATTATTTTTCAGGAAATTAAAAAAACGCCGTATTTTTTTGTTATTAAACATTGTATCGTTAAAGTTGTTATTATACCTTATATTGCTATCATATACTGTTGTGTACCAACATTAACACAACATTTTCCCAAAGTCACGTTTTACAAGCTTTATGACTTGGGAGTAGGGAGATACGAGATTATGCTGTCATTGATAAGAACGGTACGGACACAGACGTCGCTGCTGCCAGCAGTGTTCAATAAAGTCTGCGGTCACGTTGAGCCTTTTGACAAGAGACAAGGCTTCAATAGTTAACCAAAGCTAATGACTGTAGTTACATACATCTTCCCAAACTCTATTTTAAAGGTTTAAGTGCTATAAGTGATGCAATACAAAACACGATAAGCTGATGCGACTCTTAATCTTGAGGAGAAATATGCCGCACAGCTCTCCCGCGGAGTGAAGAAGAGGTGGAGTTACGAGATTTCTCAGACAGTTGAAGTGTCCAATGGAGTTAAGAGATTTGCGCTCAAGCTATTTTCAAGACTTTAGATTGGTTAATAACTTGTAAAAATAACAGACCCACGTGGGGACTGACCAATAGCATCGATATGTGAAAAAATATGAAATTGACAAAATCTGGACATTAACGACCGCAACGATATGCTTAAAGCACTCGGTGTGAAACCATGCATGGACTCTAGTTCCAACTTCCTGTCCATGTTTTTTGCCTCTTAATTACCACAAAGCATTCCAAGAAGACAGTAAAAGCTTATGTTATGGCTGAGCTGTAGATTTTGAATCTTTTAGTTCTGAAAGTTAAGTTGTGTGAAAAAAAGTATTTTTGTTGTATTATTATTATTATTATTATTAGTAATGTATGCCTTAGTTTTGATACTTTAAAAAAGTAATTTGAAAGTAATTTATTTTTTTGTTTTTGCATCTCAGAAAAGATGAAATCATTTAAAAGAATGATTTTCATCTCAGAAAAGAAAAAATCATTTAAAACCCAGAATGTTTGCCACTTAAATGTACTAAAGTCAACTTTGTCATTGTTCACAGTACAAGTACAGACAGAGAAACAATGGGTATCTAAACGTTAATTTTTGATAGAAAATATTGTTGTATGCATTGCATAATATACATTTAAAAAATAAAAGTTCATTTTTCTAAAAAAAAGAAACCAATTAGTTCAGGGGTGGCCAACCAGTCAGAGACCATTAGCCACATTTTTACTGTGTTACCACAAAGAGCCACATCATGGGCACACTTGAACATCACCTTTTTTTCCCTGTCAATTTGAGAAAGAACTTGACACACATTGTTTACTCAAATGATCTTGCTTCTACTGGGAAACTTTGAGGTATTTTCATCCCACTCACATGCACGTTTAATGAAAATACCGTATTGAACTCAAGCGAAGCAAACACGTACATTAAAAAGACACAAATACAAACTTCAGCCGCAAGAAACCGGGCAAAGAGCCGCATGCGGGTTGGCGACTCCTGAATTAGTTGTTCATTTTAAGAGACCCGTCTTATTTTCCCTTGTATATTTAATATTGCTCTTTAATTAAGCAAAAATACATTTTATCCGATTACTCGATAAAATTTTCGGTAGAATACTCGATTACTAAAATATTCGATAGCTACAGCCCTACATGACGCAAAGCTGTATATTACGCTTTGGTTGACGTACATTATGCGGTGGTTGACGTACATTATGTGGTGGTTCACGTACATTATGCGGTGGTTGACGTACATTACGCGGTGGTTGGGTAATGTACGCAGTGGTGTACATTACGCAGGGTGGCCAGCGTACGTTACACGGTGTCCGGCGTACGTTACGCAGTGTCCTGCGTACGTTACGCGGTGGTCGGCGTACGTTACGCGGTGGTCGGCGTACGTTACGCGGTGGTTGCATAATGTACGCAGTGGTGTATACGCAGCGGTGTTCATTACGCGGCGTCTGGCGTACGTCCCGTGGCGTCTGGCGTACGTCACGCGGCGTCTGCCGTACGTCACGCGGCGTCTGACGTTCATTACGCAGTGACGTACATTATTATGCAATGTATGACATACATTGTGCAGTGTTTGACAAATGATGCAATGTACTACACAGTGTTTGACGTACATATTACGTTGTTTATTGTAGATTATGCAATGTATATTGCAGTGTTTGAAGTGCATTACACAGTGTTTGACAAGCAATTGCTTATTATTATTATTATTATTAATGTTATTCAATAGTTTTATTGTCGTAGTAGTGCGTAAAAAATAACTTCCTCTTCCACAGCTGAGTTTTTGTGGATGAGTTTAAAAAAACAAAAATCTTTGGATTAGATTAACAGAAACAATTAAACAACTTTAAGATTGAAAAATGAGGTCCAATGTTGTGGGGATACTGTCTTTAAACAGGGAAAGACATCATGCAAACAAATGTCAGAATTGTGAAGAGACTCATTAAACAAATGAATCACTATTATGCCCCTTTTCCACCGAGGCAGTTCGAGTGCTGGTTCGGAGCCAGAACCTAATTTAGAACCAGTTCTTTCTGTTTCGACCGTCAAAGCACCGGCTCTGAACCAGGAAAAGTGGTTCTTAAGTAGCACCAAAACGTTGCTGGTCTAGACTTAAGAACCGCTTGTGTCAGGGGCTGGGCTACTGTTAGCGCATTTGATAATGTAGCTTAAGTATACTAATGTTTAATACTTTTTTATTTTAAGCACACATGATAGTAAGCAGCTACATGCTAAGGCTAACTTTTTTCTGTGTTAATGAAAAATAACATTATGTACTTTCTCGATTACAACCTCCGTTTATACAGATTACATGGAGCTGCACGTACACGTTGGATTCGCTCCATTTGGGTGTTAATGTAGGTTAGGGTAAGCCATGAGCATTAACAGTAAAGCAACATCCGCTATTGTTGATGTGTTTGTGTTTGCCGCGGCTGCGCTAAAGTTGCTGGGACACGTGACACGCATTCAGTGACGTCAGACTCGGCTCTGTGACGGCTCTTTAGCCAGTAGAAAGGCAAACGTTCTAAAGTTCTTAGAAGGTTTACCAGTGGAACCAACTTTGAACCAGCACCAGTGCTAGCTCTGAACCAGCACTCGGTTCTTTTTGGTGGAAAAGGGGCATTAGTGTCATTATCCAGTGTCTTAGATGATTCCCATAAATATGCCATCAAAAATGCAGCATCCTCAAAACAGTAGAAAAGTGTATGATACAATGGACAGATGGGCTATTGTCAAAAGTATCATACCAGAAATTCCTAGGTTTTGACTTCCAACTACCTTAAAGGAAGAACAGTCTCATTCAATATCAGAGCAGAACTTGATATCACATGCTGTGGCCAAAAACTTGCAAGCCACAAATCATGTGCCAACAGTAGAAAAGTCAGGTTTTGAAATGCCACATTTGAAATGATTACAAACTACAGTAATGAGTCAAAACTGCATCAGAGACTGACAGAGCAAAATACTGTACATCTCAAACAGGATTCAATAAAGAGAGCAGACAAAAAGCACACAGCAAACTTGTCAAGCCTTTCCTGTAATCTGCACCGTTAATGAAATGCCCCATGCAATGACAAAGAGAGAATCGGCTAAACAATATATAAACAATTCATATACATATGATATTTAAGGATAGAAATAACAATAGCAATAAAATTTGGTAATTTATTACTTACGTTGTAAATAATTGTACATACAGTACATTTAAACAATTAATAAAAAAGCAGCAGGCTTTAAAACTGACCGAAGAAGTTTCTATTGTCTACTAGCAAAACATGTGGCCTGTTTAACTGGCATGTTTTTTTGCAGCCTGAAAATCAACAGTGCTGCATCATAGCAGTAAATATTTCCAGTCGATTCTAGTAGCAGTTTATGTACTGTACACCTAATAGGTTTCTACTGGGAAAACATACTGCTACCAAGACAAGATCGAATAGAAATATATGCAACAAATCAAATTAGCGATTTGCTATTTCAAATTAATGATCAGCCATCGACATCTCATCAGTAATTCCCTGATTACTGGAAAATAGTGAACTTAATTGTGAAAATTTAGATAAATGCATTATGCCTGTTTTAAAATTAAGAAGTGATCCAATTCAGTTTTATTTATTAGCACTTTTACAAATGGACATTGTCACAAAGCAGCTTTATCGGAATTTAAAATATCAGAATAAAATGATAGAGTTTTCAATTTTAACTTTAGACAGAGGCAAAGGGGGCCTTAAGAGATACGACTCAAAAGAGAACCTCGTCCTCATCTCGGTGACACCGAGTGGGATTATTAATAATTTCTCTTCTGTATGCTATAAATGCAATTGTGTAACCAGGAGACTTTGATTTATAAATATGAACATTATCATTTGTGAATTAATTTTAGTTTTATAATAAATAAAATTCTTCCTGCTGAAGCCATGAAATGTGACTGAAAAGTCACCACAGCCGTTCAGATCCTCCACAGCAGTCCCATGTACCTGCAGGCTGATGATCACAATTTACAATAACATTAGTATTTTATTTATAGACATTTCTTAAAAGGTCTCTTTACAAATTCTCATTTCTCAAATATATTTGATATATGATATATGAGCAGAAAACACCTGTAGATTTATATTAAACTGGAATGAAATCCGTTTTAAGGTTTTTAATAAATTGTCCTGTTATGAAGCAGAAATCTCAGCTCATGACCAGGTTTGCGTATATTACTGGTCTGACAACTGGTTAAGCTGGTTAATTAGTCGTGTTAAATGAACATAGCAAACCGCACTGCTTGATTAAAACAGCCGAGAAACTGTGATTACAGAGAAACAGGAGATAAACACGACCCAGCGTCTTTACTATATGTTTAAAATCCAAAGATAAGTATTTATATAAAAACAAACAAACACAAATTTAAACACCGAATGCCAGTCAGTTTACCGTCGGCTGGTTTGTTTGGTTATAAACTCGCTAACACTCCCAACAAGTGCCGAGAGACACAAACTAACTGCTGAACTAAGTAAAGTCGAGTAAAGTAACGCTACGGCAGCTTTACTACCCGCACTGATAACTGGACCTAAGCGGATGATCTACACTGTTTGTACATGCAGGAAAGTGCGTTGTGTCACCGGAGACATCACTGCACTACATGCTGCTGCTAGCGGTGTTTGTAGCCTCGATGCTACCGCTGAGCCGCGGGGTTCAGTCAATGCACAGCTGTTGTGCTTCTTAGCTCGTTAGCCTAGCGTAGCTCGTTAGCCTAGCGTAGCTCGTTAGCCTAGCGTAGCTCGTTAGCCTAGCGTAGCTCGTTAGCCTAGCGTAGCTCGTTAGCCTCGCGTAGCAAGCTACAACTCTGTCTTTTGTTTTCATTGTAAATAAGCACAGAACAGGACTAATCGGAAAAGCCGATTCACAAGCTGCATTTACCAGATACAATTTAAGGGCAAACGCTAAATGAATATTTTAAACATAAACACATTACCTCTTGGCTCTTTGAAGGAGACAATATGGCGGGTCTTAATGACAGGCAAACAGGTTTAGCTGGAGAACAGAGGGAGAAAGTCATCCGCGCCTGTTGGGGGCGCCATCACAGACCCAGACACTGAAAAATGAGTGGGGCTTCAGTCAATTTATTTGGCAATTGAAATAAATGTGCAAATCATTGAGTAAAAAAAAAATAGAAAGAGAGCACTTACACATGCTGTTTCTAATTTAGTGTCCAAGGCAGGAACAATAAACTGGCGGTATGCGTACAATACACAGGTGTAAACACGATGGAAACAATTGTAGATGCATGTTTTTGGCTCTATGCGACTTTATGCATCATATCAGCTTTAAACAGGCGTTAGTAATGATAACTAGTGCTGAGTATAATCAGGATGAACCACAGAGTGCGAGAGCTCCCTAGAGTACAGTTCTCCAAAACATGTGATTAGTTGAATAAATTGTTCAGAGCTTATGACTGATGAGCGAAAGATTAAGAGCTTTGTGGCAGCACAGAATGTGTAATTGTAGCTGGAATTAAAGTTAGCTAAAATGCCCAAATTCCATAGCATTTAGACAGTACTGGGCATAGCGTTTTCTATGAGAATCATCAGTACGGTTGAACTTGTGAAATGTGTGTGGCTGTAACTATCAGTAGAGCAAACCAGAACTGAAAGCAGTGGGCAAATGGGATTGGCTATTTATCTTTGCCCAGAGGCTAATTCAGTTCTCCAGTGGTGCACACAGCTCCATCACCAAAGCTTGGTTCAAGATGGAAGACGTTTTGGGAGATGAAGGTGAGGTTTTGTGTCCTTGTGTCAGTGGATCTCCAACCTAATGACAGGCATACCACAAGTACTAAGGGCAGGCAGACATGTCTCACTCTCTCTGACCCTCAGTACTGGAATCCTCCAGGGTTGTGTCCTGAGCCCCTTCCTGTATTCATTGTACACTTATGACTGTGTGGCCACTTCCCACATTTCTACCATTGTGGAGTTTGTTGACAAACATGTGTGTGCCTGATCTCTACAATAACGAGAAGGTCTACCTGGATTAAAGAACTGGTACCACGATAACAACCTCCTCTGGATTTTCAGAAAGACAAAGGAGTTGATAGAGGACTTTAGAATAAAGCATTATAGGAGCTTCCACTGCCACCTCATTGTTCACAACCTGTCATGGTCCTGTCACATTAACATCATGTTGAAGGCCCGTCAGAGTTTTTACCATCTTAGACACTTTTAAATTGTTTTAAAAACTTTTGAATCACCATCATTGACAACAACGTGATGGGAATCATTACAGCCTGGTTTGGGAACACTAGGGGTCCCAAAAGGGCTCCAGGGGTGGTGCAATCAGCTGAGTGAACCATCTTCACTGAGCTCCCTGACCTGAAGTCAGTATACAGCAAGCAGTGTTGCATCAAGGCCAGGAGTATAGTGAAGGACCTCGGCAATCTGAACAATGGACTATTCTCTGTGTTGCGGCCAGGGATGCGCCCCAGGGTCCTGAAGGACGACTCAAAGAGACTGAGGACGATCTTTTCTCAGCAGGCCATTCAACAACACACCACTCTGGACTTTTCTGTACAACACTTAATACCACAACCAGATCTTTGCACAGCACATTACACTAATATTCAAAAAAATTGCACTAATATTTAAAAATCTTAAATTTTCACAATAGTCTGTTCTGCCACCAATTCATATTCATATGTCACCTACACTAATCAACTGGGGAATCACTTCGTGTTAGAGATAAACACAGAATGTTAGGTAAGACTAGCTATAACAGCATAACTAAAAACTTACAAAACCCTGCAGTTATGGAACAGCCTTCTGGGATTCCAAGCATGAAAAATGTTGTGTTAATGTTGGTACACAACAGTATATGATAGCAATATAAGGTATAATAACAACTTTAACGATACAATGTTTAATAACTCAAAAAAATACGCGTTTTTTTAATTGCCTGAAAAATAATGGTTTTGGAGATACGAGGATTCTGCCCGACAGCGACGATATGCTCCTGGTTATACAATTGCACGTGACCATGTAGTGGACACTCATACAAAGGGAATTACAGTATTTTACAATTGCACAAGCTGGGTGCACCCAGATGTGAATGGGATTTCTTTTGAGTCTCACTCATCTCAAAGGTTCCTTGCCATTGTTGCCTCTGGCTTACTTATTATGGATCAATTTCAGTTTTAACATAAATATTATTCTGAATTTTAATATTCCTTAAAGCTTCTTTGTGACATTGTCCAGTGTTCTTCCAGGGGAAGTCGTGGCCTAATGGTTAGAGAGTCTGACTCCTAACCCAAACGTTGTGGGTTCGAGTCTCGGGCCGGCCACGACTGAGGTGCCGTTGAGCAAGGCCCCCCAACTGCTCCCAGAGCGCCGCAGCATAAATGGCTGCCCACTGCTCCTGGTGTGTTCACTTTGGATGGGTTAAACACAGAGAACAAATTCTGAGTATGTGCCACCATACTTAGCCGTATGTCACGTCACTTTATAGTGCTATAAAAAAAAATTCTTTGATTTGAATACTAACCCTTACATTCAAACTACAACACATCTACAAAAATAAATTAAGTAAAATCGTAATCTGTGGGGTATTCAAGATGCACAAGGGAAACAGACTTTTAGTCAATCAAAATTAAACTCTTCACAGACAGTGTACCATCTCCTGTTTGCACTACATATAAATCATGTGGGAATTCATGTGGTGATGTGGTTAAGCAATGGGTTGAGGCAATGGGATGAGGCAATGGGATGAACCAAAAAGTAATGAGTTTTCACCTTTGTATTATTAGTGTCAGCTACAAATATGTGTGTTTTTCTATTCAGTAGATGAAGTTACAGCACACATTCTAGACCATTGTGGGTTTCCAACTTTGTGGGAACAGTTTGGTGTGATGGTCAGGTGACCACCATCTTTTGACCAGACCATCTTTTGTGTATTTTTAAAAAGAATAACTACAATTAATATAATTGTATACAATTGTATATAATATGCAATCCATTGTATATCACTTGCACAATTTTACAATGTATATTCTATAATTATGTTTGTCATTTATGTCACTCCATTATTTATATTTCTCTTTAATAACTATTTGATTTGTTTGCCTAGTGTGTTAGATGTGTTACATGCATGCTCAGGCAAACTTCTTGTACGTATAACAAATCCTGTTGAAAAAACTGCATGTTAACAAAGTCCACCAGTCAAACTGTTCTGTCAAATAACTGTTGCATCTGTAGTAAATGTCTACAGATTAATTTCCCACAGTGCAAGCAATAGGCCTTGTGATAATCTGTCTATATTAAAAAGCCATCTAGTACTATCAGTCTTTTAATAAATCCTGTCTGGTATGTGCTGGTTATAGAGTGTAATTTTTCATGATGATGGAAGGCAGTGAAGGTTGCCTCTAAATTATGATACTCCATTTACCAAATTGACTTTGTCAATATGAAGCATTGTTGGTCAAGAGAGGACAAATGGTTCCGCACAGATCCGATGCACAGTACCTTAGAGTTTACTTAACTGTACAGGTGTGTGTATGTGTGTGTGTGTGTGTGTGTGTGTGTGTGTGTGTGGTGTAATTCAGGTATCCAATCACTTCCTTCCACAAAAAAAGCACTAGATTGAAATTCCCAAATGTCCGGGGGCTTCCTTGCATACACATGTAAATCTGACCTTACCAACTTTCTAAGACTTCCCTCACAAATGTATTCTATTAAAAGACAGCTAAGCAGCCATAATGCGCACTTACTGAGGTTAATTATCCCTTTACACTTAAAGAGAGAAATCCTTTTAGTGTACAGACAGAGAGCTCCTTTGAGAGCAGACCCAACCAGTTCTAAATACCAGAACGAAGGACGTGTGAGATGTAACTCTAATACAGAGAACCACTTTCTCCCATTATCACAACTCTAACCTCTGTTCAGCTTGAGAGGGGCCCGCTCTATTTTGCCACAGGCGCCCAAACAAATCCAGGAAACATAAAACCCAGATGAGTAGACTTCCTGTCTTGTCTGGAGACAGCCCATTCACTTTTGGCATTCATTCGGCCAGATAAAACGCAAAAAGACTCAACAGATTGAATGTCCACAGTGGCTATCCTGTTATGGACATATAAGGGTATTAGTCTTAGATGCGTAAGTGTGTGGAACGTGCCATTTATTCTCAGTTTGTATGGAATTCCCCCCCTTTTTTTCAGTAGGATTGTACTGTACATTCCAATCATTTGTAGTTGATACCTTTTTCATTAAATATGCAGTAATGGTGCATAATATTGTCTAATTATCACATATTCAAGATATTTCTATGCATTGTAAAAAGTTTATTTTGTGCTGGTTTGGATTTTGAGATATTATAATGGTTATATATTTAGATTTAAGTTTATGGCATAGAGAGATATTACTGTTCATAATCTAAATAAATAAATGCCTCTGGTTTGTATGTATGTATAAAGTTCCCCTTGAGAACTGGGTCTGGAACAGTGATCAGGTCGGTGCTACGTGTCAAAGTCACATCCACATGAATGCAGGACCCAAGGTTTCCCAGCAGAACATTGCCCAGAGCATCACACCGCCTCCTCCGGCTCACCTTCTTCCCACAGTGCATCCTGGTGCCGTCTCGTCCTCAGGTAAGTGACTCACACGTGATGTAAAAGAAAACGTGACTGATCAGACCAGGGCTCCTTCTCCCATTGCTCCAAGGTCCAGTTCTGATGCTCACGTGTCTGTTGTAGGAGCTTTGGGTGGTGTACAGGAGTCAGCATGGTCACTCTGACACTCTGCAGCTCCGTATGCAGCAAGCTGTGATGTCCTGTGTGATCTGACTTCTTTTTATCAGTCACCAGTCACTTTCTTAGCAGTTTGTGCTAATGGAGTTCCTCTGTGGGATCAGACCGGATGAGCGAGCCTTTACTTGATCCATCAGTGAGACTTTAGCATCTATGACGCTGTCTCTGGTTTATTGGTTGTACTTTCTAAAGGGGTCTAAACACTGAATACCGAGAACACCACACGAGACCTGCTGTTTTGGAGATGCTCTAAACCCATTGTCTAGCCATCACAATTTGGCTCTTGTCACTCAGATTGATAAACCACCATTTTCCTGCTTCCAACACATCAACTGTAAGAAATGTCTCGCTGTATAATAAGATAATTCGTTTCTTCACATTAATTTCATACCTGAGACATTATTGATTTATTTATTTCATGAAAACCTAGGAAATTAATCTCTTAAAGAAATAAAAAGTATTTTTGTGAATATTTAAAAGTCCCAAATGCTTTAATTGTCACATAAGACTTAACTCACTGCTGCCTGGTCTTGTTAACACAGCATTGTCTATTTTTCACAGAATTATCTTCATAGACAGGGATTAAATATAAAGTTTGTTTTTTAAGTCAGAGGTTTTCACAAACATTACTTTCAAAGAAAGATGAACTTCCTGTGCACAGATCCCCTATGCTTTCCAAAGTAGTTTTCTACAATGCCTACATCAGTGGCCTGGAACTTTATCTTTGGCAATTTGTCAATAAGGCAAAAACAGGTTCCATTTCCCCAACACCAACCTTCTTAAAGAGGAAAAATTCCACTAATCTGCTGCCAGGTCGCTATTGATTTACAGCCTAATTAAATTACCATTTCTTTCCAAAAAAGCTGCCCTCAGTGACCCAGGGAATCCCCCTGTTAAGTACGTTTTCCTCCAGTGTGATGCAGGAAAATCTAGACTCCAGAGACTGGATGCATTCACAGTGGCCAGGTTCAGGCCTACTGGTCAAAGTTTGCCGTCATCAACTTCATCAAACAGCTCAGTGCGCCAGCTTAACACTACCTCAGCGAGTGTAGCGTAGATACTGAACTTTCCACAGAGAGAGAGGGAGGTGAGGGAAGGGGAGAGGGTTGGGGGGGGTTTTGGGAATGTATTTTGTGTGTAGTGAATCAATGGTGAAGTATTTAATGTTAAATATGCAGTTGATAACAAAAGGTTTAGTGTAAGGCAACAATTTGCCCATGGGGAGGGGTAATGAAAAACCTTTAAGTAAAATGTAGGAAAGTAAGCGATATAGGAATCCTTACATTAAGCTACACAATTAATGTAATTCAAGCTGTTGGTGTTTTTCCCCCTGTCCTCTTCTTTCACAATAAGGGGTCTCTCCTCCCACATTCCCAGTGTACTTTGGATACATATAAAAAGGCAGGATATCTCATCCCTTTCCAGGAGCTGTGAAAGTGCAATATTAGCCCTGTACTGTAGATTGCAGCACACAAGAAAGACCGCAACCTCTGAACATGTTGACCAGGTAATAAGATATTCTACGTGATTGTTGTCTTGTGTTGTATTTTAATCAAACCTAAGATTATTCATGTGATTTCTGTCATAACCTTTGTGTTAATTTTTTTAATTTATTTCTTCATCAGGTTTAATGTCAATATTAAATTTAGAACTTCACATAATGATCAATAAGCTTCCACAGTGACATGTAATATTCTTTTCAACTGCCAGCATGGCATATGTCCGGATACAGACCTATAGTACTAGAGAGTTTGCTTAACTTAGATGCTATGGGATATTATAATGAAACTCGACTTGACAACTCTCTATATGTTGTTAATGTTGTCTTGTTCTTGTACAAAACAATTCTACTCTAATTTTGATAGACATGCTGCCTAATTAAATTGTTTATCACACTGTCAATCATGAATTATTCAGTGTGCCTTCTGAAACTTACCAATTATAACTATATATCCACATCCCTCTGGACTCACATATTAAATTTCTCTTGGTGTCCAGAGTAAAATGTTGTGTATAAACCCAACAAATTACTCTCGACACCAAGAGACATTTAAGATGTGAGTATTTAATGGCAATTGGATGTTTCTTCTTCTGTTTCTTCATAAATGTGTCCCTCTATTCCAGCATGGGTGAATAATATCAGTGATAAAATCAGTTCAGAATTTTAGACTATGGCACCAAATGACATTCACAATTTAAGAATCGAATTTATTCTCAGATCATGTCATATCTTTTTTTCTTTTTTAATTATCCAGGAATATTATCATCTTCTGCACACTAGCAGTGCTGCTTGCTAAAGCGGACCTGGATACAGGTGAGTGTTTAGTAAAAATGATGAAGAAACTGTGGATATTCATGTAATAATCTTAATTTATACACAGTGTAAAACTGTAGCTAATATATAACATACAAATACATACATGTATATGTATATTATTTGATCTTCTGATATATAACAAAAATGATGTTTATTGCACAGTACAATTACTGAAATGTATGTTATAGGTAGTTAACGTTCAGCATAATAATCCTAAGATAAATGAAACTTTATATATATATATATATATATATATATATATATATATATATATATATATATATATATATAATTATTAATTAATTAATTTATTTATTGATTTTTAAGCAAATGGGGGTCTTCAAGCCATGTCCACTGGAACAGGTATGTCTGTAAGAAACATTAATATTGTATAGAAAAATAACATGTAACATATAAAAATTAATAATAATAAATAAATTATATTCTAGCCCAGTCTTTTAATCCACTGTTTTTTATTTTGTCTAAAGATCAGGACTCGACCTCTGATGAAGCTCCCACTGGTGAGTCTACACACCCACTTAGTGTTCAGGATTCATGTCACAGTGCGCAGTGTGTTTATCTTTGTGACTCTCAGTGATGTCCTTTATGATTATCCTCACAGAAAGCATGAACTCTGTGTCACCTGACCAGCCCAAGGGTGAGTTTGTTGTAGTTTTCTGATCTTGTATGGCTTGAGTTTATTTCAACTTTAGAAGCAATGCTATTGAAATTTTAGCTTTCATTTACACACAGAATCATCACAAACATTTATTATAAAATGTCACTTCTTTAACACATGAATATATGAATTAATCAGAACAGATACTTATTCCAGGACAGAGATGATTCAGCATAAACACACATGGTGTTAGAGCATTTACTACTGAAGCAAACTCCTGAATTGGTTCAGTATCTGACTGCCCTCTAGTGCCATCATTGTAATGTAATCAGTTTCTCTCTCACTCACTCATTTTCTACCACTTATCCGAACTACCTCGGGTCACGGGGAGCCTGTGCCTATCTCAGGCATCATCGGGCATCAAGGCAGGATACACCCTGGACGGAGTGCCAACCCATCACAGGGCACACACACACACTCATTCACTCACACAATCACACACTACGGACAATTGTTCCAGAGATGCCAATCAACCTACCATGCATGTCTTTGGACCGGGGGAGGAAACCGGAGTACCCGGAGGAAACCCCTGAGGCACGGGGAGAACATGCAAACTCCACACACACAAGGCGGAGGCGGGAATCGAACCACCAAACCTGGAGGTGTGAGGCAAACGTGCTAACCACTAAGCCACCGTGCCCCCCCGTAATCAGTTTCTGTGAAGAGGATATTAATTTATCATTCTTATTAATATATGACTGTTCCAGCATATCAAGCTGTAAATTTATTTAACAAATCAATAACAATCCAAAACAATATCTCAGCTTTTTATGTTCATTTTATTTATGGCACTTTTATAAAGAAACTCCTGATCATTCAATCCATATTATGGCACGTAGTAAACATGTGATTTATCATTGATTTACAGGTGAGCCACATTTTTATAACGGAGCCACAGCTGGTAAGAAAAAGCACAGCTGTTCTGCCATTTTGAGAAAATTATGAAAATTTTCAAGATTAAAATGTTAATGTCAGACTGATTAAAATAAGAATTTTTATTAAAGATGCAAGCAGCACAAGTGCAGAAACAGGCCAGGCTGCTGGTGAGTAACAAATATTTCTCACTGAATGATAGAATGTATTTCTGAATTAAAAAATGTGACAAATCCTGTACTTTTTAGAGCCTCAAGCCAATGATGTGACAACAGCCGGTGAGTTTGTTTTAACATTTATTCTTCACTCATTAGATTAAATCAGCATTGCTAAGATAATGTAGAGCACTGAAGATTATAAAATGTAGACACAAAAAAGAAGACTTTTCTAGGAGGTGTCCTCTTTTACATTTTTTCAGTGATGATAAGGGTTTAAATATTATAGATCTATACTTTATACCTTTCACAACCTTCTTCTATGCACTTTAGTGGATATTTTATGTGCATAGGTTTTTAATTATTCTTGTTTTTTAGATGCCACAAAATCCAGCACTGAAGAACGAGATGGTAATTTTCTCTTTCATAGTCTTATGGATATGAACTAATATCATTTGTTCAAACATAGATTTTTTGCATTTTTGTGTAATTGAATGAAAATCTCTTCAATCACCAGAGAATGAGAGTCCAGAGTCAGAAGAAGTGGTGAAAACAGCTCCAGTGCAGCGTCCTGCTAAATCACAAACTGCAAACCAACGCAAGCGCAGTAAGCCTGTTGTGGCCTCCAAGAAAAGGATGAGACCCCTTCGCTCCTGAAAATAGCAGGCTGTGAAATGTTCGCAGGGAGGAGGAAGGACTATGAGAAGAAAAAAGTCAGAAGCAATCCTGTATTAAGTGGCATTTTGTTTTATTTTGTTTTGTGGCTTTATTTCAATAATTAGATGTGATTCTGTTGTTACGTACTGTACTGACTGTTTTTGTTGGTTTGCTTTTGTTTGTTGTGAAACTAGCATTCAGCACAGAGTTGAGACTCTCAAGGTGTTTCTGCATTAAATCACTCTTCAAATACGGGGACAAAACGTATCAGTCAGGGCTTAATTCATTCACACGACAGCCAACATCATCTCAGATTACAGTCAGGATTCATGGTAGACATTCATTTCTGATTGAAACATAAAGTTCTACATGTTGATTCTACTTCATCAGGAAAACACCAAACATCTCTCAGAAGCCCAGACTTGATGATGAGATTTTTCACCGGTGCTGGTTACCTGAATATTGTGTGTTCAGACTAGCCATAGCATTTTAAAGAACACTGGTTTAAAATGTTTTTTTTACAACAGAAATTTGCAAAAGCTTTCAACACAAACTCAGTGTTTAAAGTGTTTCTTTCTTTTGTCATTGATCACGTTTTTATAAGAGCAGTATTTATCATTATTAAATATAATTTTCCAATATCAAAAATCATGAATGTGTTATTCTTAAATAATTCTTTCTGTATGTTGTATGAAAAATAAACATTGAAGCAAATAAGACTTTATGAAATCTAGATTTTGTCCTGTTCTTGTGTACATGTGTGAAAAATTTATTATTTAGCAGACATTTATATAATATTTATCTATGAGTGTTTTAACAATAATCATAATAATAATAATAATAATAATAATAATAATAATGATAATAATAATAATAATAATAATAATAATACAAACATTTAAAATAATAAGCTGTTGTTAATGCTCTTTTTTAAACAGCCTGCTGCTCCAAAATGTAGTCTGAAAAGCAAAAATAAAAACAAACATAAAAATAAAAATGGCAGTTCAGATTTCAGCATCCTAAATAATCAGGGACACCACATGGACTCGAAGATTACAATTAAAGTCACTCTACCTCCTGTTCAAAAATAAATTATAATGAAATAATAATGCACTGTGTGAAGTTTACGGCCTCTGCTGAGTAGAATCTCCTTTTACACACTGAATAGTTGAAGTGCATTAGCTTCGCTTCACTGTCCATGTAGGCTGGAGAAAGAAGTCTGTGGTTGTATAGTTTTGTGTCAGATATCACACTCTATACCGTTCTCTCTGACAATATATGCCACTGTCTCACTGCCATCACTGCTGTGGGGCTGGTAAAGGTCAGTTTTTTCTCTTGTGTTGAAGTCGATAGCCTCAAGGCTTCTCCTCTGACTCCCCTGAGACAATCACAGCGCTCTCTCTCTCTCTCGCTCTCTCTCTCTCTCTCTCTCTCTCCCTCTCTCTCCCTCTCTCTCTCTCTCTCTCCCTCTCTCTCTGTCCCTCTCCCTTTCTCTCTCTCTCTCTCTCTCTCTCTCTCAGCCACATATTCTGCAGATGGTCACCGTGAGCTTGTGGTGGTTTTACGTTTTTCATTTTCTTGTCAGAAGGTTAAAATACCAAACCCAAACAGTGAATTAACACCTTGCTGATACCTACACGTCACATAAAACCAGCCGTAAATAAGAAAACTCCTTATTGTAGATAAGCAGCTCTCATTTCTAGGGGAAAGGAAAACCCTGTTTTATAGTTATGTTTTACCCTGAGATTATATTTTAATTGATGGCTGATGTTTAAAATGCACAGACTAATATAAACACAAGTTTATGGGACATTTACTCAAAACACAACACACAAAGATGTCAGCCATCATCAGACCCTGGATTACAATCACCAACCTGTTGAAAAAAGAACAATAATTTGCAGGTACTACACAGAAGAAGAATAAAGATGAAGCAAACCAACAGTAATCCTCAAGTACAAAAATAAATATATTAAAATCCTGTGGAGTTTTTTGTAGAGATAAATGATTGTATTATATTAATATTATATACACATTTAATCTTGGAAGTCCACTTACGACTCTCAGAAAGCCTGCCAGAGATGTCCAAATTGTTTATATAGGCAGATGAAGAAGTAGGGTGTAAACCATTTGAACGCATGTAGATCAAAACAAAAGGATCACTTGAATTGAATTGTTTTTATTACCGTACCAACAATTTAAGAGATAAACCCATAACAGCACACAGAGAAGTGAAACTTGTGCTGATGTCTTTTGGTCACATACATCAAGGAACTAATGATTAATCATTTACAATACAAATATATTCAAGATGTTTAATTCATAAAAACAGTGAGATACTATATTTCTATATTTTTCACCCAGTATTCATGTGAATTCCAGCCAACACTCAGCTTCCTGTTCCCAGTTCTGTTTGGACTGCAGTGATCCACCTTAAAAGACCATGACATAAACCATACTCACACAACTCATTCTGAAACAACATGTAGATCTTTCACCACTGAATGCAATTAAAAACCAAGTGTGAGAGCTCGACCCTGAGTAACAAAGGCCTTTTGGTTTGTGAGCATCAGCTGCACAGTTCCTCACACAACTATCTGATTTGTTATAAATAAAGTCCATCATCCATTAAAACTATATGATTATATAATTTATATCACTTTCTTCATATCTACATATGTTTCTATCCACATTTTTCTCTTGCGTGAATATCTCCATTTGACTCAATATCTTTGAGAAAATATATAATGTATATATTTAATTCACCAACTTTGATTCTCATCACTGTCCCCTGGTGGCAATAGGACGCATTACAGCTATTTTATTGATTTCATGTCAAATATCATAGTTATTTACCTCCAGCCTTGTAAGAGTTGTTATTTTTGCTGTAATGTGAAATAATGTTTATAGTTATGGTAAACTATGATTTAAATCTAAATTTTAATAGCCATCCTTCACCTCGTCACATTGATACAAATGCACACATAGCTCATCCTGTAGAAACTGTGTCTGTTCCCCGAGTAGTGAGATCAAAAAGTAAATGCATGAGAAGTTCTCGAAATAATCTTACTGTAATTAGACCAGAAAAATACCAAAGAAACAAACAAAAACAGTTCCTAAAGTATGGGCTTCTGAACATTAGATCACTTGCACCCAAAGCACTTATTGTAAATGAAATCATCTCAGAAAATAGCCTTACTGCAATCTGCCTTACAGAAACTTGGATTAAACCAAATGATTACATCGGTCTAAATGAGTCTACACCATCAGGATATATCTATAAGCACGAGCCTCGTCAGACTGGTCGTGTAGGTGGGGTTGCCACTACCTTTAGTGATTTCCTTACTGTTACTCAGAGTACATGATATAGATTTAATTCTTTTGAAGTGCTTGTCCTTAATGTTACACTCTTGCTCATGCACACGAAAAAATCCATGATGTCTTTTGCTATAGCGACCGTGTACAGACCCCCAAGGCCCTACACTGATTTTCTTAGAGAGTTTACAGATTTTCTTTCAGACCTATTGGTTAACTCTGATAAAGCATTAATTGTAGGAGATTTTAACATTCATATTGACGACACAAACGATGCTTTAGGACTCACATTTATGGACCTACTAAGCTCATTTGGGCTTAAACAAAACATAACTAGAGCAGCACATCATCTTAATCATACACTAGATTTAATAATATCACACTGAATAGATGTCACTGATATAGATATCATACCTCAAAGTGATGACATCACAGACCATTCTGTACACACTACCTGTAGAACAGACTAACTGTGTCTCACCGCGTTATCCACTCCGTAGAACTATTATTCTGACCACTAAAGACAGATTCACAAATAACCTGACTGCCCTTAAACACAAACCATCTAGATGTAATGACTAACAGCATAGACACGATATTCACTAGCACATTAGACAATGTTGCCCCAATCAGATTACAGAAGGTTAGAGATAAAACGCTTGCACTGTGGTATAATAGTCACTCACACCCTCAAGAGAGAAACCCGTAACCTCAAGCGAAAGTGGAGAAAAACTAAATTAGTTTTTAGAATTGCGTATAAGGAAAGTATGTCCAACTATAGACAGGCTCTAAAAACTGCCAGGGCTGAGCACCTGAGCAAACTCATAGAAAATAACCAGAACAACCACAGGTTTTTATTTAACACAGTGGCTAGATTAACAATAAAACAGAGATCTGAACACACTATTATTCCATCACAGTTCAGTAGTGAGGATTTTATGAGATTCTTTACTGATAAAATTAAAAGCATCAGGAACAAAATAGTTGATGTTCAACATGTGAGAGCACCGTGTGACCCAGTCTCACCTAAAGCTCTACATTCACAACTACAGTGCTTTACAAGTACAGGACAGGAAGAGTTAGATAAACTTATTACAACAGCTAAATCAACAACTTGTTCACTAGACCCCATTCCAACTAAATTACTTAAAGAAGTGTTACATAAAGCTGGTGAGCCTCTTCTTAATATTATTAACTCCTCGTTATCTTTAGGTTATTAAGCCACTCATTAAGAAACCTAATCTATATCCTAATGAACTATCAAATTACAGGCCTATTTCACATCTTCCATTTATGTCTAAAATACTAGAAAATGTTGTGTCTGTTCAACTGAGCTCCTTCTTACAGGACAACAATATCTTTGAAAAGTTTCAGTCAGGTTTTAGGCCCCATCATAGCACAGAAACTGCATTTGTTAAAGTTACAAATGGTTTGTTCTTAGCTTCGGACTAAGACTGTATGCCACTATTAGTTCTATTTGACCTTAGTGCTGTATTCGACATTCTCCTAGAGATTCTCCTAGCTTACAAAATTACACAGGTATTCATGGACAGGTTTTAAGTTGGTTTAGATCCAACCAGGATCAATCCTTGGACCCCTGCTCTTCTCGATATACATGCTTCCGTTAGGGAACATTATTAGAAGACATGGGATTAATTTCCACTGTTATGCTGATGATACACAGTTATATATCTCATCAAAACCAGATGAAATAGCTGAATTGTCCAAATTAACTTGTTAGAGAGATAAAAGACTGGATGAGCTGCAATTTTCTGTTATTAAACTCTGATAAGACAGAAATACTACTTATAGGTCCAAAAACCAGTACACAGAAACTCTCACAATTTAACTTCCAATTAGAGGGATGTACTGTAACTACTAGCTCGACAGTGAAAGACCTGGGTGTTATATTAGACAGCAACTTGTCTTTTGAAAATCACATCGCCCATATTACAAACACAGCCTTCTTTCACCTTAGAAATATTGCCAAGCTGAGAAACATCCTGTCTGTATCTGATGCTGAGAAGCTAGTTCATGCTTTCATGACCTCTAGACTGGACTATTGTAATGCATTACTAGGTGGTTGTGCTGCATCTTTAATAAATAGGCTACAGTTAGTCCAAAATGCAGCTGCCAGTGTTCTTAGCAGGACAAGAAAATATGACCATATAACCCCAATTTTATCATCTCTACACTGACTACCTGTTAAGTTTAGAATTGATTACAAACTGCTGCTACTTACGTACAAGGCTCTTAATGGTTTAGCTCCCATGTATCTAACTAGTCTTCTAACACGTTACAATCCTTCACGCTCACTGAGATCACAAAACTCTGGACTCTAAGTCTACTAAAGGCGGTAGAGCGTTTTCATATTTAACTCCCAAACTCTGGAATAGTCTTCCTGGTAGTGTTTTGGGGCTCAGACACACTTTCCCAGTTTAAATGTAGATCTCTTTAGTCAGGCGTACACATAATACATCCCATAATACTGTGCATTATTATATCAGACTTGCACATTTTATGAACAACAGATATGTTAATCCCTCTACACTGCTTCTCTCTTTCTACCCATCCCGAGGCATCCAGAAATTGTACCAGCTCCGATTGTCTTCCGTGCGATGAAGGTTTTGGACCTCCACTGAGACGAGGCCGACTGTGAGAATCCTGAGGCATCTACAGATCTACCAGCTCCAATCAGACTCTGCTACACTAAAAAGGAGAACTCCATGTGATCTTTTGCATCTATATAACATCTGTTTGACTGTATATTTATAATCACACCCTCCAGTGTCACCCATACGAGGATGAGGTTCCCGTTTGAGTCTGGTTCCTCTCAAGGTTTCATCGTTTACCATCAAAGGGAGTTTTTCCTTGCCACTGCTGCCTGAGTCACCTCAGACTTGCTCATTGGGGATAAATACATACACATTGTGAACTAAATATATATAATATTAATCTTGAATTTTGCATTCTATTAATCTTTATATTATTCTTTATATTAACCTTTTGTTCTATGTTTATGTTCTGTAAAGCTGCTTTGAGACAATGTCAATTGTAAAAAGCGCTATACAAATAAACTGAATTGAATTGAAGTTAGGCACTTGCTTGTGCAGGAACACAGTTTTCCACTCTGTAACTCTGCCCACACTACAGAGATCGACGTCATGGAGAGACGGATTTGTCCGAGAGCTCAGAACAAACAACCTATTTGCTATAGCAGGCCAAGACACATTCTTACATCTCAAACATGGTTGCCACTGACACTTATAAAAGAGCAGTTTAGAATAGAAGGAGCTGACATGACATATACAAAACACACATTTTACATTAGAAAGGCAGAATTATGGCAATAAACATGCAAACAAAAATCTTACTGAAATAGAAATAGGATGAATTAATACAAAATAAACACATTAAATAAAAATAGTGCTGTAAGAAAACCAATTAAAGATTTAAACATCTTTTAATCCAGTTAATGTCTTATTTCTTAGAGTTTCCTTTGTTTGGATAAGAAAGGGGCTACAGTGGCATTGGAGGTCAGTAGCTAGGCTTTTGCTGACAAGCTCAGAATTTTAATGAAAGGCAGCTCCATCTTCTACAAAGATGTCCAGTAAATTTTGGCTTATACAATAGAACAGAAGTGCAGTTGTTTGGTCCTCGCTTCCTTAAACAAACTAATTCTACCTTCAGCCAATCTCCAGTTGGCATTTTGTTGGCATTTTTGGGATCTTATTATGTAAGAAATTAGTTAAGCCGGGTACACAAACAGGCTCTAAGGATTTTAAAGAGCACTTTTATATTGTTTTATTAGGTTTAAATGTTCCTTTCTGTGAATTTTGATCTCAAGGTTTTTTCCTCATATCATGTCAGGTCACCTCCGGCTTGCTCATTAGGGATAAATGTTACATATAAAAAGTTTTTAAAATTTTAAATTAATTCAATACTTTAAAATGTACATTCATTTATTTATTTGTCTTCTTCTTCTTCTTCTTCTTCTTCTTATTATTATTATTATTATGATTATTATTATTTATTTATTTATTTATTTTCCTATTCCTATTGTTTCTATACTTCTTTAAAGCTGCTTTGATGTGAATTGTTAAAAAAAAGTGCTATACAAATAAATTTAATTAAATTATTTGAGTTTCCATATCTGTCCTGGCAAATTCATCTGACCTCTCTTATCAACAAGGCATTTCCACTCCAGGATACTCAGTGTTTTTTGTTGGGTGTGAAAACCCCAGCAGAAGATTAGCAGGTTCTGCTGCCCCATGATGGACTAGATGACTGCATGAACAAGGTTTTTCAGATTTTATTAATAAATCATATATAAATATACAGTCTGATAAATATAGTTGGCATCTACTCTTTAGTATACTTTACTAAATATACTAAAGTATTTACTAAACTCAATAATCACACCCTTCTGGGTCACCCATATGAGGATGTGGTTCCCCTTTGTGTCTGGTTCCTTTCAAGGTTTCTTCCTCATCTAAGGGAGTTTTTCCTCCCCACAGTCACCTGAGTCACCTCAGACTTGCTCATTGGGGATAAATACAAACACATTAAAATAAATATCTAATATTAATCTTGAATTTTGTATTATATTAACCTTTTGTTCTATGTTTATGTTCTGTAAAGCTGCTTTGAGATAATGTCAATTGTAAAAAGTGCTATACAAATAAACTTGAATTGAATTCACTGCTCCAGTAACAATAGATAAGTCAGGATGTGGCAAGGATGTGGCAAATCCAAAAAAATACAATCCAAACAGCAGGAAACCAGGAAAAATAGAACAAGGTCATACGCAAGACAACTTACAGAAAAACAATGAACAGCTTGGTAAACAACGAATTAACACTACTTTTGATGGTATAAATACACCATAGATATCTATACTAATTGTCGCCTTTGGGTCCTAAAAGTGCGTCAAAACCACCACCACCTTTGTACAACAAAACCAGACATCAAGGGATTACATTTCACAGGTGAGAATGTGTTTTATTATATTGAATGTTAGGAAATTATATTTATGGTTACGTTGGTTTGTTTCAGTCCTTGGTTAACGACCGCAGCTAATCCATGCTAGTTACCCATTAGTTTTTGACAGTTAGGAAAACCGACAATGTTTGTAGATTCCGAAGCTCTTAATAAGGACATTAAAAATTGACCCATGCTTTTTTGCTTAAAGGTGAAAAGACCCAACTTTATGTATGTTCTGTAAGATTCCCTTATCTGTCAAACATATTTTATTAGATTGTCCTGGACTTAACACAAGCAGAATGCTCTTTTATCAAGTTACTTCACTTAAGCACATATTTAATGACATTATGTCTGAAAAGGGTTTGGATTTTTTTATCGTATATTAATTAAAAAAAAAATGTATAATATGACATATTTGGTCTTCATGATCACATTGTTGAGACTCAAGATGGCATAGACAACCATCACTTTAGCTTACTTTCACTGGTTGTCTGTGCCATTCATAAGTTGAGACAACACCATGTCGCAAAGATTCATACTCTTAGTTTTAAAAATGGTTAACTCAGCTGACAGTCCTGGAAGGATGTCACCAGATAGCTTGGCAGTATAACACACAAGTTCAGCCTCAAAGTCAAACTTTGTTGTTTTTTTGGGGGTTTATGTGACTTTAGTAGTGGGGGGCACGGTGGCTTAGTGGTTAGCACGTTTGCCTCACACCTCCAGGGTGGGGGTTCGATTCCTGCCTCCGCCTTGTGTGTGTGAAGTTTGCATGTTCTCCCCGTGCCTCGGGGGTTTCCTCCGGGTACTCCGATTTCCTCCCCCGGTCCAAAGACATGCATGGTAGGTTGATTGGCATCTCTGGAAAATTGTCCGTAGTGTGTGATTGCGTGATTGAATGAGAGTGTGTGTGTGTGTCCTGCGATGGGTTGGCACTCCGTCCAGAGTGTATCCTGCCTTGATGTCCGATGACGCCTGAGATAGGCACAGGCTCCCCGTGACCCGAGGTAGTTAGGATAAGCGGTAGAAAATGAGTGAGAGAGTGAGTGATTGACTTTAGTACATACTTATTTAATGTGGCAAAAGTATTGCGGGAAAAGAATAAATAAAAGATTCAACAGTCTTTGGCACCTCAACTATCTAACTTTCACATTATGTTCCTCTCAAATTTGTGATTTGCTTCCACCTTCAAATTGCTTTGTGTATCATATTTAATAAACCAATACAATTTAAATGTTTAAATTAACATGTATAGTCACACCATTGTAGCAGTGTTACATGCAGTAGACTATAAGGTAAGTAGTGATTGTTCATTTGAAGTTTACTCAAGTGGAAGAATGTAAGTAATAAACTTACACCTACTAGCACTGTGCATTATATTGTGAAAAAGTAGATTATCTTAATATCAAAACCTTAATTTTTCTCTGGACTTAATGATAAATACATGTCTGACCTTTGGAACGAACCAAAAAAAACTAGAAAATCGCATTCATGTCGATTTATGGTGATTTTAATTCTTTGCCTACATTGACGCCGATGCATTAAGAGGAGGGGGTCCCCCGTACCAAGATGGCGGCTCTATTGGTGCATTCGTTCCAATGTACTGCAGTATACAAGGCGACATCTAGTGTATATATCTATGTAAATACACTAGAATCAGGAAGTAACCCTTGAACCTGAAAACCCTCAGTATTCTGTTGATGGCTCCCTCTGGTGGTGAGGAGGGGGACTAGCGGCAGAAGTTGTTACAGAACCCCCCCAACCTAGAAATACCTCTGGGTGTTCTTCTACTTTGCAGCCTCCCCCGGTCGATCAGGGTGGGTTCTGTGAAATTTCTAAGGAAGGGGTCTAGGATGTCACCCAGCATCTTTCCTCTTGGCCATACCCCTCCCAGTCAATGAGATACTGTAGTCGTCCCCTTCTCCTTCTGGAATCCAGAATAGTATGAACAATATATGCTGGAGCTCCATCGATCTCCAGTGGTGGAGAATAAGAGAATAAGGGCTCAGGTTCCTTATTAGATGGAGAGGCATGAGCGGGATTGAGGAGGGAGACGTGGGAGGAAGGCAAGATGCGGTACTGTGGCAGAAGTTGCAGGCAGTAAGTGACTGTTAAGCAGTATTTTGAAGGGTTCAATGAATCAGGGGCTGAGCTTTTTGCAAGGTAATTTCAATGTTGTAAAATGTTGTGAAGAGTAGCACCATTTGACCTTGCCGGTAGGGAGGGTGAGGGCATCGCCGACAGTTGGCCGGCAGTTCCTGGTGTCGGACGGGCCTCTAGAGGTGTACACGGGCACCTTCCCTGGTTTCTCGGCTCTGGGTGAACATTTGTCTGTTGATTGGATGTCCAGTGGTTCATCTGACAATGTGAAGAGTGGATGCTGGTAGCCCAACATAAACTGGAATGCGGTGAGGTTTGTGGATGTGTGCGTCAGGAGGTTTTGCGTATATTCTGCTCAAGCAGCAAAATCACTCCAGCACTGTCCAGCAATGCTCCCTATAAGTTCTCAGGTTATGGCCAATTGCCTGGTTGACGCACTCAGCTTGGCCATTAGATTGTGGGTGGTACCCTGAGTTGAGGCTGATATTAATTCCCAGGATTTTACAAATTGCCTGCAATACCCTGGATGTGAACTGGTTCCCGCTGTCAGAAACGATCAGTATTCTGTAGTTCCTGAAGATGTGGTCTACAATTCAATTTATATTGTCTGAAAGCAGCTTTACAGAAGTACAGAAACAGTAGAAAATAAAATTAAGTTTAAAATTACTATATATCTATAAATAACTATATATCTCTAACATGCGATGAAGGGTTAGAGTGAACGCTGGCGCGTCTTGGCTGCCGCTGCTCTCCCGGATAACAATAATTATTAACATCATATACACTGCGTAGACTACAATGAGGATCTATTGTCTATGGCTTGTACTTGCCTGGACTGTACTACCTCTTGTACAGTCCGCAGTACTGTTTCAATACTCTGCTGCTGAACTTTTGAGTTTCCGTCCGTGTTTGTATGATTCAACACCTCCTGCACTGCTTGCTCATCCGGACATCTTATATCTGCCAAGACGGAAATACATTCATCGTGGCTCTCGGCGGAACTTCTGGTATAATAAATCCAGTGAAATAAAGTCGCTATGGTCAGCTGTTCGACGCCCACGAAGGAACGCCGGTCGCCGCGCCGGTCAGCGTGTGCTGGCAAACCCGGCTAACTCGGCTAACTGCAGACCAAGCAACAACAACACTGTGAGTTTCGGTCTTATTAACATCCGCTCACTTACGAGTAAGGGGCATCTTGTGCAGGATCTCCTTGCAAATCGCAAGATTGATTTTCTCCTTTTAACCGAAACATGGCAGCAACAAAATGACTTTATTGCACTCAATGACGCCATTCCGCCAGGGTTTGTTTACATCTCTCAACCACGTGACTCTGGTCGAGGAGGCGGTCTGGCGATAATCTACCGTGAGAAGTGGAGACTGATGTCTTTGAATGTTTCTGCCTCCCACTCATTTGAGGCTGCTGTTTGTCAGCTCTCTGGATCTACTCCAACTATTATCAGTACTGTATATCGACCACCAAAGTTCAACAAGGATTTTATCCCTGACTTTGCTGCTTTTTTTAATCAAATAACTACACTCTCACCAAATATAATTCTTGTGGGGGATTTCAATATTCACATGGATGATGTTCACAACAATCTTACTAAAGAATTTACATCTTGTCTGGATAGCTTCGGACTGCAGCAGCATGTGAATTTTCCCACGCATTCTAAAGAACATACTTTGGATTTAATCTGTTGTTCAGGTGTCTCTCCAGACAACCTTAATGCAGACTTTTTTCCATGTACTGATCATCTGTTACTGTCTTTTAATGTTAATCTTCCACTTTTCAAATCGAAATCTATACGCATGATATCATTTCGTAAAATCAAGGACATTAATTTGGACAGCTTGTCTTTAAGCATTGCAAGTCTTCCTAAGGCTGACAGCTGTTTCACTCCAGATAACTTGGTCTCTCATTATAATGATAGTCTCCATAATTTGCTTAATATTTTTGCCCCACTTAAGACTAGGACTGTTTCATTTGCTGTTACTGCACCCTGGTTCACTCCTTTTCTCAGGCAATTAAAAGCAAAAGGACGACGGCTTGAGAGACTTTTTAGAAGAACTGGCCTTACTGTGCACAAGGAAATGTATTCAGAACATATGTCTTACTATAAAGAAACTATTGCCAAAGCTAAATCTACATACTATTCTGGCTTAATTGGTTCTAATGAAGGGAATTCAAGGGTTCTTTTTTCTTTATTGAAAAATTTTACAACACCCCCCGATTCACTTCCCTCTCATTTGTATTCATCTGATTTTTGCAATACTTTAGCTTCATTCTTTACTTCAAAAATTGAAGACATTCATCATCAACTTATGGCCACTCCTGTTTCTACTCCATGTGTCTCAGTTTTACCTGTTCCTACACAACTGTTCTCTGAGTTTATTCTACCCTCAATTGATGACATCTTAAAACTTATTCATCAATCTAAATCTTCAACTTGTGTTCTTGATCCTATACCAACTGTCCTTGTTAAGGCTACTGCTTCCTCTCTGTCCCCTTTTATCATGGGTATTATTTATTCTTCCCTTACCACTGGAGTTGTTCCTTCTATTTTCAAAACAGCTGCTGTAACTCCAATTCTAAAGAAACCAGGATTGGATACCAACAACCTTAATAATTTTCGTCCTATTTCTAATCTTCCTTTTATTTCTAAAATTTTGGAAAGTTGTTGCTGCTCAACTTCATATTCATTTGTCTGGCAACAATCTATATGAACAATTTCAATCTGGTTTTCGCCCATTTCATAGCACTGAAACGGCTCTATTGAAAATTACAAATGATTTGCTTATAGCAGCTGATTCTGGCTTACTATCCATCCTCCTACTCCTTGATCTGAGTGCAGCTTTTGATACAATTTCCCACAATATTCTTTTAGACAGGCTTTCCACTATTGGCATCACCAACACACCTCAGAAATGGTTTCATTCATATCTCTCTGATCGCACACAGTTCGTTCAACTAAAATCATTCACCTCTTCGACAGTTTCCGTTACCTCTGGTGTACCCCAGGGCTCTGTCCTGGGCCCTTTGCTATTTATTACTTACCTTTTACCCCTTGGACATATTTTTCATAAGCATCAGGTCAAGTTTCATTGCTATGCCGATGACACCCAGCTCTACCTTTCCACAAAACCACATTCCAAACTCCCTCCATCTGCTCTTACTGATTGTCTCATTGACATAGAATCATTTTTTTCAGCAAATTTTCTTAAACTAAATAGTAATAAAACAGAATTTCTCATTATAGGCACAAAATCTGTGCTTAATAAATTCTCAAATTTTCTTATTTCCATTGATGAATCTCTCATAGCTCCCTCATCTCAGGTTAAGAGTCTTGGTGTCATCTTTGATAGTACCCTTTCTTTCACCTCTCATGTAAATAATGTTACTCGGGCTGCATACTTTCACCTTCGAAATATCAATAGGCTTCGCTCCTTTCTCACGATCCAATCAACCACCACTCTTGTTCACAGTCTAGTAACCTCCCGGCTTGACTACTGTAATTCCCTTCTTATTGGGCTTCCTCACAAAACCCTTCATAAGCTGCAACTTGTTCAAAATTTTTCTGCCCGCATTATCACTCGTACTTCCTCTATCCATCATATTACACCTGTTCTGGAACAGCTTCATTGGCTTCCCATTATTTTTCGTATTAAGTATAAAATTCTTCTTCTAACATTTAAAGCTATCCACAATCTTGCACCTTCATATCTTCTTGATCTTCTTCATACTCCAAAACAAACTCGTACTCTTAGATCTTCTTCTTCCACTCATTTCATTGTTCCCTCTGTCCGTCTTGTAACTATGGGGAATAGAGCTTTCAGTTACTCTGCACCTCAGCTCTGGAACTCACTTCCATCTGAACTTCGTAATATTGTTTCTCTTTCATTATTCAAATCTCAGCTTAAAACTCATCTGTTCAGTTTAGCTTATTCTACACCATAATTTGTACTGCTGGTCTAATTTGTATCGCAATGTAGCTATTCGATTTTGATTGTCTTTGTTGTTTTTTGTACGGTGACCTTGAGTGTTCAGAAAGGCGCCTTTAAATAAAATGTATTATTATTATTATTATTATTACATCTATACCTATCTCTAATAGGAAGGTGACACGATGGTGGCAAGTAAAAATGCCCTGAGATGAAATGAGGAAGAAACCTTGAGAGGAACCAGGCTCAGAAGGGAACCCATCCTCATTTAAGTGATACTGGACAGGAAATAACGTAAATGTAAATAATATCTTTTCTACAAAGTTTATAGTTGTGCAACTGAGAGCTCCTCAGGAAATAATGGATCAGCGCAAATTCTGAGTTCACCACAGACGCAACACTAATTCCTTCCTGCCAACGTCTTCAAATGATTGCTGATAAAAGCTAGACTATACAGCTGACTGATGCAACAGTGGTTCGAAGAAGGCATGACAGCCTCTCGGCAGCCCCATCCACAGCAATCCCATGAGTCACTGGCTGAGCATGCAGATCAATCCCCGGCAGATGATACTACAAAGAGGGGTAGAACGTCAGGATTGATAAAGTAGGTTATAGAATACTGGGAGCTTGGGAGTGGCATGTATAGCTCGACCGGGAGAGTGTGGGGTGGGTAAGACTGTAATCATGTAATGGACAATGTACATTATGTGCAAAGAGCAGACAGGGACTCTTGCAAGACCAGCTATGACAGCATAACTGTAAGGGAGAGCCAGAAGGTGACACAGACATGAGAGCTTCCTGGGATGTAAAAGCATCCCACCACTCCACAGTCAGCACGACCGGCACAAAGCAGGTGGAATGATACATCTGTGAGGGCAGTCTTTTGTCCGGTATTACATGCATCAATATAATCCTGCGCCAGTGTCCCATTGTGTTCCTTGCAAGCCTTCTCGGCATGTAATACCGGGTGAGCCCCTTCCAAAAGACAAAAGACTGCCCTCACAGCTGTATCATTCCACCTGCTTTGTGCCGCAGATTCCGAGCATTGACAGAGTGATAACAGCTGATCAGACATGTCCGTTCCCCCTGCTGGATACTCAAAGATGTCTTGGATCAGTTGGGAGAAGTAGGAGTAAGACACACATACCTGAATGTCATTTGTCCCAGACAGCAGCAGTACAGTCCAGGGCCTTTCCGTTGAGCAGCGACATGAGGAATGTGCATTTGGCAGTGTCTTCTAAGTATGCCTCGAGTTGGTGGAAGAAGACATCATGTTGTCTGAGGAAGCCTTTGCAGTGATTAATGGAGCCATTGAACGTCTCCAAATTTGCTATTTTGATGGGTTCTGGCCTATCAGTGGGTAGCGTGTGAAGGGGTTGGAGCAGGTGAGTATTGGCATTTTGCAAGGCCATGAGCTACTCATGGTAGGTGGCTAACGTTGATGTGCGGTGAGGGCTTGGAACTGACTAACATCCGCTGGACATCCGCAGTTTATTCAAACACAAAATGTATATAATCTAAAGACAAAATTCCAAAATGTAGGAAAAAACAAACAAACAGAGAGTCAAAAACCAATAGAGCATACAACAAGGCAAACAGCTCCAAAGACAATGAGCAGAAAATATAGTCAGTAGACAGGCAGTGTTCCAGTAAACACAATCCAAAAAGCAGGAAAACAGGAAAAAAAAGGTCATAAACAAGGAAACAAAGAACAACGAACAACTTAGTATGTTACGTAACAAGCTGACAATTACGTTAAATGGCGGTTAATGAAAGAAATTAACGTTAGCATGGTATAAATACACTAGAACCAGGAAGTAACCCTATAACCTAAAATTCTCAGTATTATTGTGATGGCTTCCTCTGGTGGTGAGGAGGGGGAATAGTGTCTGAAGTTGTAACAGCGAGGGATAAAATCTACTTTATTAATCTTTATTTCCCTTTTATGAATTGTGAAATTTAATATTAATTTTGGCTTTGCTGTGCAAAAAAAAAAACAAAAAAAAAAACTATTCAAACTATATATTTTAATACAAAAATAAGACACATGCACAAGGCTGCAATTTTGTGAATAGCATTTTTTACATGATAAAAATAAAAAAGGTTATTAAGCATGGCCAGTCTTTGAACATGAACTGACAGAAAACTTGAACAGCACCATAAAAAGTGCAACTTTTGTAGAGGGAGTTGACTAGACGTACCTAGTTAACTAGGGCATGGAGGGTAAAGGCATCAACACAGTGAATGAGAAAATCCAAGCTGTCGTGCATAGGCAACACTCACTAAAACAGTTTAAGGGTTTCCTGGGTCTGCTTTTAATTATTGGAGATTTGTATGCAGCTAAGGCCCTTCACTGCCATTTGTCTATAACGCCTATGAGAGTATGGGCACTTACGTCACCCAGGTGAGGCAAAGAGGAATGGAATTGTATCTAGTTACATGTGTTGGTTGCCAGTACTTCCAATATTCCCAGTGTGTATGTCCAACAGTTGAGGGTTCTTGTTAAATAAAAGCATTATGTATGAGAGATGTGGTATGTTTACTTTTACGAGAAAATGTGAAATAAATTAGGAGAGTTTCCTTCCAGTAGCCTTCTCTCATCCAATCACAGTTGAGCTGTAGTATCTATGACGACTGAGTGCTCTGTGGGCTGAGTGGTGGGAGGAGATCTTAGATTACTTACTGTAGGGTTACTAAGATTCACTGAAAATAAAGAACATTTTTACTTCTCCTTTACATTGGTGTAGGCTTCATCCAAAAGAAGGCCCACAACAAGTGAAGCACATTGTAGTCTTGTTGTTTCACTGCCTAATTTTCACTTGATGTGAACAAGCTTCCTTTATGTGTTTGGTTTCTCTTTAGGTTTCTTCCTAATATCATCTTAGGACGTTTTTCCTCCGGACCATGCCAGTTGTTTTTGTATTTCAGTGTACTGAGATTGCCATCTACAGCTGTTTGTAGAAGGTCTGAATCACATCAATTTAAAATGCTTTATGAGTCTGCTTCATGCTTAAAGATCTTCAGAACAGAGATTGCATACAATAAACTGGAAATAAATGAAACAAACTAAACAATGTCAGAAATGTGAAAGTAACGTTTGAAATCATGATTAATATCCCACATCCACATGAATCTAATCTGCTTATGTTAATACAGGTACAAGAACAAAGAAAAGGTTTAATAGCTGTTCCTGGTTTATGTGCTATTTGTTAACCGCTGAGTTTTAAATTATTAATCTCACAGACCTCCTGCAGCACCAGGCCCTGGGAGCTGGTCAGAGTCGAAACTATTTGAAATTTCTGCCTGTCTTATTAAACTTTATTTGATACAAGGTGAGGACACTTTCAGCTTAATTAGATAGTAAACACATTTGTTGTGAATCTGTAAACAAAAGAAATAAAGCTTCCTTCTTCTTTGATTGAGATGAGAATGTATGAGTATGCACATTGCCCCTCATGTATCCTTGTGTATTATTAGCTACTAGACTAGATAAACTAGATAAAATGGATAGTCATTTAGAACCCTCTCTTAGAATTTCAGTTTGTAAATGAGAGTAAATAATTAATTTGTAGTGAAACCCGGATGTTTTTCCAAATTAGAATGTGCTTTATTGATAAGTATATTCACACTTACAAGGTAAAAAGTACAAATAGGTGCTCTGTAGTGCCAACCAGAGAGCAGAATGAGTCCAGGGTGATTCTACTTGCATGTTTCTTCATTCTGGAGGTATACAGTTCTTGGGCAGAAGGCTCCAATAATCCTCTCAGTGGTCCTGTCTGTTTGTTGTTTCCTTCTGTGCAATTTGGTGACAGAGTGACAGAGGAACACAAGACAGGCTCAAATATGGCTGAGTAGAACTGTGTTCTACGTGGCACATTTCACTTTCTCAGCTGGAGCTGAGCCTTGGCACAATGGAGTTAATGCGTGTCTCCCATGTCAGGTCCTGGGAGAAGGTAAAGCCCAGGATTCTGAAAGACTCCATTGTAGCCACATTGCTGTCCAGGAGGCTGAGGGGCATAGTTCTGGAGGGTTTTTCCTGAAGTCCACTACCATCTCCAGTGTTCTGAACGTGTCCAGCTCAAGGTTGTTGTGACTGCACCAAGCAGCCATCTGTTTAACCTCCCATTTGTATTTAGACTTATCACCCTCACCAGGAGGTCATCTACAAACTTAAGGAGCTTGACAGAGTGGTTATTAGTAGTGCAAAAGAATAGCAGTGGAGACAGAACACATCCATGAGGATCACCAGTGATGATGGTGAGGGTCCCTTTTTCTTTATCACAAAGCTTTTTTTTGTGTGTGTTTAGATGTCATGAGAAGGTGAGACAGGATCTTCCAGAAATCTTGAAATATGGAAATCTCTGCCATCAGGGAAATGAGTCACATTCCACACATCACTAGCAATACATTATGATGAGGTATATTATTTGTCAAAGAAAATATTTGGCCCAACATAAAAAGCTATCATGAGTATTTGGAGTCAGATTTTCTACCTTTAAATCCCCAGCTAGATACCTAAATCGATAATGCTATTTCAGGTGTTTTAGAATTTAAGTTTAATTAATTAAAATATGGAAAACAATGGCCACATTTTTGTAAAATGTGCTGTCTGTATTATATTTAGCTGTAGCAGGCTGAAAGATCAGCTAAGGTATCCCAGCCTGCTACGTGATGGAATCTCCCACATACTCATAGAGCTTAAAAGGATGTGAAAATGGTCATAAGGTAATTTGCCCAAGCAGGCTGATCTCGCCTTTGTCTTGGATCACTGGTCAGAAGACCTTGAGGAGTTTTGGAATGAATTAAAAAAGTGGCAGGGGTCTTTTTAGACCAATATATAGAACAAAAACCTTTATCCTTGTGCTAATTCCCTCTATACCTGAACAAATATATGGTCTTATCGTTGAGACCTTATACACACATATAACAGCTCTCCGATTTCAGATGTCATACTTAAATTACAGTCACTCTGGACATTGGTTAATGGCAGTGTTTTTTGTTGGAAGCTGGTAATCCCCGAACACAACAAATGAAAACAAAAGTTGCTAACATAGTAAAGGTTGTAAGACTCACTTAGTCTCATATGTGTTGTGAGACTGTGAGAGAGGTTGGCTATTGGCATTGACTTTAAAACTGTAAAGCCATGGACAAGCTGGATCATTGCCAATTTTCCACTTCGTTCATGCGTCATGTTATTAGTTGCTTTAATTAGACTAAAAATATTTTCCTACAGAGCAAATGAAGCATAATAAAGCAGCTTGAACCCCTACCTCCATCTCAGGAATGCTGCTTTGTCTTGGAATGAGGCCAATAGCTAGCAATATTTTTAACCGTTCATTGCTTGGCTAGCCTTTCATTTCATCACAACTTCATTTACCTTCATCTTATCCTTAACAATCACATTAGCAAAAAAAATGCACATTTTATAAGTGTTTTGAATAAACAGCTTTCCTGTTATTATCGTCAATGTAATGAACTAAAGTGTAAATGTATGTTTATATTTATTATATAAATGTACACCTGTATGCCACTATACACTAAAAGCTATAGCATTAAACACTGAGCAACTTTGAAAAAGGCCAAACTGTGATGTCTAGACAACTGGGTCAGAACATCTACAATACAGCCGGTCATGGGTTCGGTGTGCGGTGGTTAGTACCTAAAAATGCTCCAAGAAAAAACAACTGGTGAACCGGAAATGGTGTCATGGACACCCAAAGCTTACTGATACGTGTGTAGAGTGAAGCCTAGCTCGTTCGGGCCGATTCTACAGAAGAACTCTGCTAGAATGGAGTTAGTCACACAGAACATCACAGCTTGCTGCATATGGAGCTGCAGAGTGTCAGAGTGACCATGCTGACTCCTGTACACCACCCAAAGCTCCTACCACAGACACGTGAGCATCAGAACTGCACCACGGAGCAATGGGAGAAGGAGGCCTGGTCTGATCAGTCACGTTTTCTTTTACATCACGTGTGAGTCACTTACCTGAGGACGAGACGGCACCAGGATGCACTGTGGGAAGAAGCTGAGCCAGAGGAGGCGGTGTGATGCTCTGGGCAATGTTCTGCCAGGAAACCTTGGGTCCTGCATTCATGTGGAGGTGACTTTGACACGTAGCACCTTATGGAATCCATGCATCGATGGGTCAGTGCTGTTTTGACATCACAATGGGGACCTACACAATATTAGGCAGGTGGTTGTAATGTCCTGGCTGATCGGTGTTTGTAGTGATTATGTATGAACAAACAGTGATTGATCCCAAAAGTGTTGACTGCTATGTCTGCCTTAGCCACACATATGCCTCAAATACCCTTAAAATATAAAAAATAAACAGTGGTTGGATCAGGACCAAAATTTATGCGGTTCATCTAGTGGTAGAAAGAATAAGTCCACACAAATGTATATTTATCCACTTGTTTTTAAGATGTTGGACTAACAGGAACTTCCTCTTTTAACTTGTAAGCAACATCTACATATGGATTACCTCCAAACATCAAATCATCTGCATGGTACAAAGATATTTCCAACTGGAACTCAATGCCTTCACTTCCTAATGGCATCAAAAAATGTAAACTTAAACACATAAAAACTACAACATTTCTGCCTGAACGCTCTACAATCACATTTATGCTTAAGAATGTTTAGCCATTAGATCTGATTGCATTTCTTCTATGTAATGTTCTTCTTTAAATGTAATTTCCATTGTACTGCAAACTGCCATTATACATGATTTTGAGTTGTGTTTAGAGAAATAAAAGAACTTAAAAGAAATAAAACTAGATATACTTTGTGTGTCATCAGGGCAAATCCTGAAATGCCTAAACTCTTCAATATCCTAACAACCTTTAATCAGACCATAAGATAGTACAGTGATAAAATATTGCATGTACTTTGGCCCTATTGATTTAATTTATCTACACATTGTTTGCAATCTAAATCCAATCAGAGATAAAAATGATCAAATATACCCTAATATCCTAATAATAATAAAGTAAGAAGTAACTTAAAATAAGAGAAAATATCTCAAGCCTTAAGCATATACAGTACTGTATGTTTGTGTATATGACAGTGTATGCGGTATATGACTATAAAGTAGATGATATGATATGCAACTGAAATATTACCAAAATTATAGCATTGTTAATACAGTCGGTAGTGCATTGATCTAATAATCTAAAGGCCTCAATTTAATTCACAAACTGAGAACATCACTATGAATCTTACACAGGAAATGGTAGCTCCATCAAAACCAGCATCACATCACACTCAACAAGCAGAACTGACTGCCGTCACCAGAGACACTCATGTACTGTGTTTATCATATCACTTACTCCTGTATTTATTGTTCAATGTGTTTTATTACGTCAGGACTTTTTAGGTCTGTATTTTTACACATGTTCTTGAGTGACCCTGATTCTGAAATGCTAGACCTGTTACAGCTTAGGGTCAGTTAGGACTGAGACCTGAATTTACACAAGAGCAGATTTTAGGAATGTTCCCCATTTCAGATGATCACAAAAGTCACAAAAGCAGATTAGTTTCCCATTCCCATTCCCATCCGCAGTTGCTTCATGGACCCCCGTACCCGCTTCTGAAACACTGCCAAAAAGGCAAGCACTTAATCTCACACAGAGAAGCAGGACCCCCAGTTACCCTCAGTTCTTTGTGCAGTTTCTTAGAACACTGAGGTAACAAGAAATAATAAAAACAGCAACATGTGATATCTTCAGCGGCGATCCAATAGGTGATGCGTGTTTATGGGGGAGGGAAAATGTACTGGCAAAGATATTGAGGAACTGGGGCTGGGTTATGGCAGACACTGAACAGCTAGGCTAGCCCAGTTACAAGAAACACAAACAACAGTAGTACAGCACTGACTCTTAACCCTGTTTTAATGAATGCAACTCAAATCATTCCCGTGTGACACCTCTGTCTTACAGGCTCTGCCTCCTCAAGCTCGGGGAGGGCTCATGGTATAAAAGCTCCACGACATGATCCAGCCAGGATTCAGATTTACAGGAGAGCACAGAAAAGCTTAAGCCTGTCTCGCCCTCCTTCTCTTTCAGACTGCTCTACCATTCTGTCGCGATGCACACACGGTAAGAGATTTGGATTGTTTTGGGACTGAATTAATTCAGCATGATAAGTTATCACATGTCTTATTTGTTTTACATTCTACATGTACTCAAATAACAGCTAAACTTTGCTGTCATATAAAACTGTTCAGGTTAATTATTGCTTATTGTTACTTTAATTGTTGGACAATCCTTAAGTGCTATTACTTTTAGAAGTGTGAAAATTCATCATTAGTTACTGATAATACAGTAACTGTGATTGTACTATTAGTAGTGAACTGGGATTAAGACCAATGTTTTTTTTTACCCACAATAATATTATAAGATTGCAGCAATAAATCTGTAAAATATGAACCTGAATTGAATAAAATATTTGCACTAAAATGAATTAATGTGATGAATGGGGGGACAGGATGAGACGGAGAATATTCTAAAAAGCAGATCACAGGAAAGATATTAACATGGATTCTGTGCTAGATCTCAACAAAACTTTTTTAATATTTTTTAGTCATTTAATTACATTTTAATTTAATTGTTGCACGTGTTTCTATTTTTTTAGGACAATGGTTGTTTTGCTGGTCATTGTTTTCGTGTCTGTCGCTTTGTCTGCACCAATCAGTGGTAAGGAAACACTTACAGTACATAAACATTTCTGCACAACACTTATTTCTCTTCAGGGCTAATAAAGTGCCCGGGTCACTGATGCTACCTCATCCTTCATCAGTGCATTATTACATGACTATAGTTTCAGTGAAGCAGCTAACAATGCAGCGCTGTAGCATTGGAAATGTTAAACAATTCCTCTCTTTCAGGGGGGTGCACTGTGCTTCCCCCAAAGTGAGTGTAATCAGAGCCCATGTTCCTCTAGAGCACACAAAGACGTTTTGTTCACCTGAGCCTGAGTTAAAGAGCTGTCTATAGGAGCCTGTTCCTTATAGATAATGAAACTAAGATCTCTCATTTATATTCATTTCTCTGGGTTTTCCTCTAGATGGCACAGACAACGATGGTAAGGACATGTTACATTCTCTTCACATTTTCTTAGAATTGGTTTAATGATGAAAGACATGTATAACTATTGTTGTAAAGTGTTCAGTAAATATTCACGTGATCCAGAAAGCAAAAGTCAATGATTCCTAAATGAAGCTTTATTATTTATTATTTTTCTATTTTTTTAGAGAAAGCACAGGCACCGCTAGACTTATTGATGGGTAGGTATTAAATTTAATTACAAACATAAAGAAAACAATGCTGATGAACATTTACACAATGACCAGTGAGAAAGATGAAAACACAAAAGCTAGTGACTGACTCATTAACATCAGAGTGTCACATCATCTGCTGCTGATGGTAATCAATCAAATTAACATACAGTGAGCAGTCAAGTTCCTTTGGTCCATTTTACTGAACCACACCATAAACCTTTCACAATAATACTATTGTTTCTCTTTCTTAGGTGATAACAATGAAGTTCACCCGACTAACAGCCCCGTAAACAGAGACTCGGGTTAGTGACTCTGCACTGCTCCCTAAATGACATTAAAGAAATACTGCAGCAAAGTTATCTTTTTAACATTTTTGCTTAAATATTTCTGATTTAACATTTATTCTCTTAACAGGAACTACAGATGGAAAAGACTCTACAGAGAAAAGAGACGGTAATGTTGATCACAGTATGACCAGAGTGAAGGTTTACACATGGTTTGAATAAAAAGCCTAATAATAAATAAATAACTTAAAAGAAAGGACAGGACAACAATATGTGCTAATAAAGACAAAACAAGCCAATGGCTGTATCTCTTCACTTTCAGGTACAGCAAATGACCCAGCAGGTACAACAGAAAAACCACGTAAGATCTTAGAAAAACACACACACACACACACACACACACACACACACACACACACACACACACACACACACACACACACACAAACACACACACGCACACATGCACACACAAACAAACAGCTTCCATAAAGTTAAAATGATAGTCATTCAGTATGATGCTGATCGTCTTTATGCTTCAGTGCTTTTGGGACACTGTGAATGTAACTTTATAACAAAAATGTGAAATGTAAAAAAAAAGAAGAGTTTTTTATTTGAAAGAAACAATGAACTGATTTCATACTTAATGATAAGTGAAATGTTAAGGCATGTCATGGCTTTGTGACTTCTAGTAAAAACTGCTATAATTCTGATTATGATCTTACATTATGATTTTTTTCAGGTGACACGAGTCGGGATGAAACCACGAGTGGTCCAGATTCCACTGGTAAGAAAGGAAAAGTTTAATAGGGAACACAACAGTGAGCATCAGTGTGTCTATCAGACCACAGCATGCATTAATGTAAAATTAGTAACATTTTAAAAACACTTCTATTCATAAGCACTTTTTATTTCACCTTTTAATTGTGGGTATGGTTGTGATGCGGAAAAAAACTGTGATGAAAACGTTTTTCTTTTTTTTTTTTAGATTCTTCTGAATCTGCAGTAGAAAAAAAGGACTCGGACATATCAGGTGAGTCCATAACATGATTTATTACATGCACATGTTTAGAAATAAGTTTTAATTATAAGTCTGTTTGCTCTGAATATTAGACCCAGCTGAAGAGAATAATAAAGATCCTCTAGGTGAGTGCAAAACCCGAAAAGTCTTTCACAGTTAAATAAAACAACAACAACAGGAAGAAGAAATATCATTTTAATGAAATTCATTTAATTCCCTTAACTGTAGATGACACGGCCGAACGAGCATCAACAGAAAAGAAACTAGGTGAGAGAGAGAGAGAGAGAGAGAGAGAGAGAGAGAGAGATCTGATATCACTTGCAGTTCTATCCATTTATAAATGTATGATTTATCTATCATTTTTAAAGATGACACAGAAGTAACAGACACACAAACAGATTCTGCTGGTAAGATTATAACTAACTATAAATAAATAATGCAACTAAACATTAAAAGGCTTAAATCATAATAGGAATGAAGATTTGCATATTTGAACATTTTACATTTCCAGATACGGATTCAACACTTATCTCATCAAATGAAATGGACTCTGTGGGTGAGACAGCAGCATACAGTCACACTGACGGGAATAAAACTAAGAGTCTATACACTTTCAAATATAACATTTATAACATGTTGCCATATTACACAGGTTATAGAGGTTAATTATGTTAACAGTAAAAAGCCATAAAAAGAAATCTAAGAATTTTGCACCATAGATTATTATTTATTTATTGTTTTTTTTTTCCTTTTTAATTTCAAATGGAGATCTAAATTTTCTGTAATTGTATTTAAGGATCGTAATGTGGCTCATTATAGTGAATGATAATTTTGTACTCTTTTAAATAAACACCTTTAGGAGACAGTGGGAGTTATGGGCATATTAGAATTAGTAACTATGCATGTTAATTTTCAAGAAATCAAAGAAAATGATCATTATAAGAACATATAGAATCCATCCATTATATCAGACAAAGTAGACAACGTTCAGACATTTAGATGTGAAACATCTTAATAACATTATGTTCCAGACAAGACCTCCTCCAGTACAGAGACAGGGTCACGTGATGAGGATAAAGACAAGGATTCTCAAGGTATTCTCATTAATATAATAAAGTGTTAATGTAACAGGAATAATCAATGGTTTATCAATATGCCTTCTAAAAACAATCATTTCTCATGGTCTCTTCTATAATGCCATCATCCACTCACCTGTAGAGCTCTACTGTCCTGACCCTAACATTCACCTCTGAACACTAAACATGAGAAGAATTGTTAGATAACTGCCTTTAAATTACTGAAACAATAATCTACTGTATACACTATTTGTCTGAACTGTCTGAAGAGATTTAAACAGAAATAAGATTATGTTACTAAACCCAATCGAATAGAACACATTTTTTCCCATGGTAAAGGTTCATCTCTAATCAGTTTTGTTGCAGAGTTGCTACAAATGAATATAGTGCATTTATATTGGGACAAAAACTGATTATAAAATAAAATAAACTATTTCTCTCAAAATATCAACTGATCAGTAATTGCCTGAAATGTGTATGTTAACTGGATGAAATTGATATTCACTTTATATCATGTGTGTATTACTTTGTATCCAGAATCTGAAAAGCAGAAGTCAGACAGCAGCACTGATACAAACAAGGACAGTAAAGAACAAGATGTAGAGAAAAACTCAGAGATGGAGGACAAGGACAAAGCTGTTGGTAAAGCTGTGGACAGTGACAGTGATGGTGATGAGACTAGAGACAGAGAAGACACTGAAGGGAAAGATTCATCAGAAAGAAAGGACAAGACCAACAAGTCTGCTGATACTGACAAAGATACTGACCATGACACAAGTTCTTCAGACATGACAGAGGTCAGTGACAGCACTGAGAAGACTGAGAAAGAAAAGGATCAGGAAACTGAGAAAGAAAAGGATCAGGACACTGAGAAAGAGAAGGATCAAGACACTGAGAAAGAAAAGGATCAGGACAATGAGAAAGAGAAGGATCAAGACAATGAGAAAGAGAAGGATCAGGACACTGAGAAAGAGAAGGATCAGGACAATGAGAAAGAGAAGGATCAAGACAATGAGAAAGACAATGATAGAAATACAGACAATAGCAGAGATGGTGATAAAGATGATGGTGATAAAGATGATGGTGATAAAGATGATAATGATAAAGATGATGGTGATAAAGATGATGGTGATAAAGATGATGGTGATAAAGATGATGGTGATAAAGGTGATAGTGAAAAAGATGATAGTGATAAAGATGAGGATAGAGACAGTAAGAAAGATGATAAGGACAGCGATGGAGACAGAGACACAGACAATGATGTGGATAGCAAAGACTTAACAGATGAGGAGGATAGTGCAGACAGTGACAAGGACACCACAGATGAATCAAGCATTGACAAAAGCAATGAGAAGGGGGAAAAGGACACTGACCAAGAGACAAAGAGCAAGTCTGAGGAATCTACGAGGAACTCTCGGCCAGAATCGTTGAACTTGGACTCCTCAAGTAAAGAGGACAGTCAGGACAGAGAGATGAGCAGCAGTGAGTCCACTGATAAAGAAAGTTCAGACAGCATGGACCATGCTGACAAGGACAGCAATGAGACAGATGGAGAAGGTACATTCTCAGTTCTTATTGATATTATTTTGCACACTGTGTATATAATAATGCAGAGAAAATGGCAGTACATTATTTAGTACTTTTTTCTCTGCAGTTTCAGATGTCAGTGCTAATAGTGCAGAGATAGATTCTACTCCTGGTAAGTAGAATAATCAAGTCTAGTGTTACAGCAATGGTCACAAACTCAGTGTCTTGCTGACTTAATATTCTGTGATCATGTTGTTCAGATGCAACATCACTTGAAACAGCTGAAGACTCTCAGGGTGACTCCAGTGGTGAGACACACACACAAACAGAACAGTAAAAGTTTCACTTTACCTGAATCAGATGATTTAAAATACAATTTATTTCCACTTTCTAGATGAGAATGACAATGATGACTCAAGGGATGTAACAGAGTCTAAATCACAAGGTAAGGAAATAATAAATATCCTTAAATATGCAGCAGTATTTTGATCTTATTGGCTATCTTGTACATGTTGAAACCTTTTTCTCAATGCCATTATAGAGAACACTGATGAAGACACTGATGTAGACACAACTGGTATGTAAAAAGTCCTTTTCATGGTCATTTACACCAGACTATTGGGTTGATTTCACTGCAGTGATAAGAAAACATCATAGCTTTAAAAGGGATTCACAGGAGGGAGGAAGAGAATTATGCTAATGAAACAAAGTGCAATTCAGTGAAAAAGAAAAGTGAAGCTTTTTGTAGTTGATCATCAGTTTGATGATATTAAATCCTATTAGATGAAGATAATGATACAGATATGGATGAAGATGACAAAGTGCAGAATGATACTGAGGGTAAGAAATAGCTACATTAGGCCATCCTTAAAAATATTTTGGTTTGCAGGAACAGTAAAAAAAAAAAAAAAAAAGGGTCGGTAGGTAGGTCTATATTTTTTTTTTAAGTTTCAATGTAAAAAAAGTACAATTTTGGTGATGGTGATTACGTAGGTATGACTTTAAACAAATTAGCATATCGTGACGTCACTGACTGGTTCTTCAACCCGTGCCTTCGGGCGCATCATTGCAAACCTCATTTTGATGCTGGGCACAGTTTCTCCAGAACTTTGTGCCAAGTTAAAGCGGTGACGAGCTGTTTTAATGAATTTTTTTAGATGTATTATGGTGCCCGAACCCGTTAATATTATTTTATTGCTTTTGTATTAGTTGTTTGAAGAGTAAAAAAAAAAAAGGTCTTAACGCAAATTTACAACCGGCAAGTCGGTCGGACTTAAAGCAAAAAAAATAAAAAATTGAGTCGGTCCTAAATTGACAGGGTCGGTCGGGTTACGGCAAACATGAACATTTTTAAGGATTTAGCATTAAAACACTAAAATATGGACTAGAAATACATCGAGATATATATATATATATATATACACACATACACAAACACACACGCATTAAACACACTTACACACACAAACACACACATACACACATACTCACACACATACACACAAACACATACATACACACATAAACACACATATAACTGAATCTTGTCTCTTGACAGCAGCCCCATCTGATGTACCTGACCAGCCAGATCATCTAGATGACACACCACAAGGTATCAGATAAGTGTGACATTGTGATGTATAATTTAGAGCAGAACTGATAGAATGTTCACACTCTGTGAATACACTGTGAATATATTCACAGTTGTTGTATGTGGGAATATTAAAAAAAGATGATGTACAAGAAGCTGGAGTATAATTTTCTATTCTATTCTTTAGGGTCCATTGTTGGAAGCAATAACGCTTCTCTAAGCTCCTAGCACCAGAGTATCACTGGCTGAAACAGTTTAACAGGTACCTGAATTGAAAATCAAATAATTATGAGAATTAGAGGTCTCCCACTCTAATGTAAGAGTGATCACTGACCAAAATAATTGTTGTGTGTTTTTTACATTTTCTTATGCAGGGTCATGCAATACATGGTGAAATAAAAGAGAATCAACAGAAGTCACTGTGCTAACAGCTAACAACATTTTATAACTTTCTGTCCCCACTGATGAAGGGTTCTTGGATGGAAAATAAGTTATTCTGTGTGGTTTATGTTCTGTTTTTTGCTTTTGTTTAATTTGTGGAGAAACGTATAGGTCAAAATATTTCTTTTTATTCAAACATAGAAAGATTGAAACTTAGTAATTAGTCACAAATATAATGTTTGTAATTTTGTTCTATACTGTTAAAGACAAAATCATTGACCACAAGCATGTCTGTGGAACTGGCTTTAAGAGACAATATTTCCATCTGACTGTGCTCCATCTTCTAGACTGACACTTTTCTCCTTAACGCAGCCAAATGGTGTCTGGCTGAAACATCAAACACACTTGACACATTGCTTATTTAAATATATTAAAATGTTTCCTAAAACAAATGTGTACAGACAGATCTGCTTAACTGTACATTGAGTTCACATCTCTGGACATATAGTGATGATATTGTGATTTAACAACACAGATTGTTTGCGAATTACTGCAAGGACATTGATATAGATTAATTAATGTCACTAAAATGTGCACACAGGGACCAATTCTAATAAAAAAGAGTTGTCAGACAAAGCTCAGGTCATGTTTTTTATGGAAATACACATAGTACATACACACAGACACGTACACACAGACACACAGACACATACACACAGACACATACACACAGACACGTACACACAGACATGTACAAACATGTACACACAGACACATACACACAGACACGTACACACAGACACACAGACACGTACAAACAGACATGTAAACACAAACACATACACACAGACACGTACACACAGACACATACACACAGACACGTACAAACAGACATGTAAACACAGACACATTCACAGAGACACGTACACACAGACATGTACACACAGACACATACACACAGACACATACACACAGACATGTACACACATACACACAGGCATGTACACACAGACATGTACACACAGACACATACACACAGACATGTACACACAGACAAGTACACACAGATATGTACACACAGACACGTACACACAGACACACAGACATGTACACACAGACATGTACACACAGACACGTACACACAGACATGTACACACAGACATGTACACACAGAAACATACACACAGACATCTACACACAGACACATACACACAGACATGTACACAGACACGTACACACAGACACGTACACACAGACATGTACACACAGACACGTACACACAGACATGTACACACAGATATGTACACACAGACACAGACACGTACACACAGACACAGACGTGTACACACAGACATGTACACACAGACACATAAACACAGACATGTACACACAGACACATACACATACACACAGACACGTACACACAGACATGTACACACAGACACATAAACACAGACATGTACACACAGACATGTACACACAGACACATAAACACAGACACATACACACAGACATGTACACACAGACACATACACACAGACACGTACACAGACATGTACACACAGACACAGACACGTACACACAGACACATACTCCCAGACACGTACACATACACACAGACACGTACACACAGACATGTGCACACAGACACATACACACAGACACATACACACAGACACGTACACATACACACAGACACGTACACACAGACGTACACACAGACAGACACATACACACAAACACATACATACAGACAGGTACACACAGACACCTGGTCAGAATTATAAAAGGAGCGAGTTGAGTTGAGCAGACACATACACACAGATACATAAACACAGACACATAAACACAGACACATACACACAGACACGTACACACAGACACGTACACACAGACACATAAACACAGACATAAACACAGACGTTCACACAGACACATACACACAGACATGTACACATAGATACGTAAACACAGACACATACACACAGACACATACACACAGACACATAAACACAGACAAATACACACAGACACATAAAAACAGACACGTACACACAGACATGTACACACAGACACATAAACACAGACACATAAACATATACACACAGACACGTACACACAAACACGTACACACAGACACATAAACACAGACATATACACACAGACACGTGCACACAGACACATAAACACAGACACGTACACACAGACACATACACACAGACACGTACACACAGACACGTACACACAGACACATAAACACAGACACAAACACACAGACACGTACACACAGACACATAAACACAGACACAAACACACAGACACGTACACACAGACACATAAACACAGACACGTACACACAGACACGTACACACAGACACATACACACAGACACAAACACACAGACACGTACACACAGACACATAAACACAGACATGTACACACAGACACGTACACACAGACACATACACACAGACACGTACACACAGACACGTACAAACAGACATGTACACACAGACATGTACACACAGATATGTACACACAGACACAGACACGTACACACAGACACAGACGTGTACACACAGACACGTACACACAGAAATGTACACATAGACACGTAAACACAGACACGTACACACAGACACGTGCACACAGACACATACACACAGACACGTACACACAGACACGTACACACAGACACATAAACACAGACATATACACACAGACACGTGCACACAGACACATACACACAGACATGTACACACAGACACATAAACACAGACACATAAACACAGACACGTACACACAGACACGTACACACAGACACATAAACACAGACACGTACACACAGACACGTACACACAGACATGTACACACAGACACGTACACACAGACACGTACACACAGACACATAAACACAGACACGTACACACAGACACATAAACACAGACACGTACGCACAGACACGTACGCACAGACACGTACACACAGACACGTACACACAGACACATAAACACAGACACAAACACACAGACACGTACACACAGACACATAAACACAGACATAAACACAGACACGTACACACAGACATACACACAGACACATAAACACAGACACGTACACACAGACACATACACACAGACACATAAACACAGACACGTACACACAGACACATAAACACAGACACGTACACACAGACACATAAACACAGACACGTACACACAGACACCTACACACAGACACGTACACACAGACACATAAACACAGACACAAACACACAGACACGTACACACAGACACATAAACACAGACATAAACACAGACACGTACACACAGACATACACACAGACACATAAACACAGACACGTACACACAGACACATACACACAGACACATAAACACAGACACGTACACACAGACACATAAACACAGACACGTACGCACAGACACGTACACACAGACACGTACACACAGACACATAAACACAGACATATACACACAGACATGTACACATAGACACGTAAACACAGACACGTACACACAGACACGTACACACAGACACATAAACACAGACACGTACACACAGACATGTACACACAGACACATAAACACAGACACGTACACACAGACACATAAACACAGACATATACTCACAGACATGTACACACAGACACATAAACACAGACATAAACACAGACACATAAACACAGACATAAACACAGACACGTACATACAGACATGTACACACAGACACATAAACACAGACACATACACACAGACATGTACACACAGACACATACACACAGACACGTACACACAGACACATAAACACATACACACAGACACATAAACACAGACATACACAGACACATACACACAGACACATAAACACAGACACGTACACACAGACACGTTCACACAGACACATAAACAAAGACACATACACACAGACATGTACACACAGACACGTACACACAGACACATACACACAGACACATAAACACAGACACATACACACAGACATGTACACACATACACACAGACACGTACACACAGACACATAAACACAGACACATACACACAGACATGTACACACATACACATACACACAGACACGTACACACAGACACACAGACATGTACACACAGACACATACACACAGACACGTACACACAGACACATACACACACATACATAAACATAGACACGTACACACAGACACATACACACAGACACATACACACAGACACGTACGCACAGACACGTTCACACAGACACATAAACACAGACACATACACACAGACACATACACACAGACACGTACACACAGACACATACACACAGACACATAAACACAGACACGTACACACAGACATGTACACACAGACACATACACACAGACACGTACACACAGACACATACACACAGACACACAGACATGTACAGACATGTACACACAGACACGTACACACAGACACATACACACAGACATGTACACACAGACATGTACACACAGACACAAACACAAACACATAAACACAGACACGTACACACAGACACGTACACACAGACATGTACACACAGACACATACACACAGACACATACACACAGACACGTACACACAGACACATAAACACAGACACGTACACACAGACACATAAACACAGACATAAACACAGACACGTACACACAGACACGTACACACAGACACGTACACACAGACACATAAACACAGACATATACACACAGACACGTACACACAGACACATAAACACAGACACATACAGACAGACACATAAACACAGCCACATAAACACAAACACAGACACATACACACAGACACGTATACACAGACACATACACACAGATGTACACACAGACACGTACACACAGACAGACACATACACCCAAACACATACATACAGACAGGTACACACAGACACCTGGTCAGAATTATAAAAGGAGCGAGTTGAGTTGAGCAGACACATAAACACAGATACATAAACACAGACACATAAACACAGACACATAAACACAGACACATACACACAGACACGTACACACAGACACCTACACACAGACATAAACACAGACATGTACACACAGACACGTACACATAGACACGTAATCACAGACACGTACACACACATAATCACAGACACATACACACAGACACATAGACACAGACACATAAACACAGACACGTACACACAGACACATACACACAGACACATAAACACAGACACGTACACACAGACACATAAACACAGACACATACGCAAAGACACGTACACACAGACACGTACACACAGACATATACACACAGACATGTATACACAGACACATAAACACAGACACATACAGACAGACACGTAAACACAGACACATAAACAGAAACACAGACACATACACACAGACACGTATACACAGACACATACACACAGATGTACACACAGACACGTACACACAGACAGACACATACACCCAAACACATACATACAGACAGGTACACACAGACACCTGGTCAGAATTATAAAAGGAGCGAGTTGAGTTGAGCAGACACATAAACACAGATACATAAACACAGACACATAAACACAGACACATAAACACAGACACACACACAGACACGTACACACAGACACCTACACACAGACATAAACACAGACATGTACACACAGACACGTACACATAGACACGTAAACACAGACACGTACACACACACATAATCACAGACACATACACACAGACACATAGACACAGACACATAAACACAGACACGTACACACAGACACATACACACAGACACATAAACACAGACACGTACACACAGACACATAAACACAGACACATACGCACAGACACGTACACACAGACACGTACACACAGACATATACACACAGACATGTATACACAGACACATAAACACAGACACATACAGACAGACACGTAAACACAGACACATAAACACAAACACAGACACATACACACAGACACGTACACACAGACACATAAACACAGACATAAACACAGACACGTACACAGACACGTAAACACAGACACGTACACACAGACACGTACACACAGACACATAAACACATACACATACGCATACACACAGACACATACACACAGACACGTACACACAGACATGTACACACAGACACATAAACACAGACATATACACACAGACATGTACACACAGACACATAAACACAGACATAAACACAGACACATAAACACAGACACGTACACACAGACACACACACAGACACATAAACACAGACACATACACACAGAAACGTACACACAGACACGTAAACATAGACACATACACACAGACACGTACACACAGACACATAAACACAGACATAAACACAGACATGTACACACAGACACATACACACAGACACATACACACAGACACATAAACACAGACACATACAGACAGACACGTAAACACAGACACATAAACACAAACACAGACACATACACACAGACACGTACACACAGACACATAAACACAGACATAAACACAGACATGTACACACAGACACATACACACAGACACATAAACACAGACACATAAACACAGACACATACAGACAGACACGTAAACACAGACACATAAACACAAACACAGACACATACACACAGACACGTACACACAGACACATAAACACAGACATAAACACAGACACGTACACAGACACGTAAACACAGACACGTACACACAGACACGTACACACAGACACATAAACACATACACATACGCATACACACAGACACATACACACAGACACATAAACACAGACACGTACACACAGACATGTACACACAGACACATAAACACAGACATATACACACAGACATGTACACACAGACACATAAACACAGACATAAACACAGACACATAAACACAGACACGTACACACAGACACACACACAGACACATAAACACAGACACATACACACAGAAACGTACACACAGACACGTAAACATAGACACATACACACAGACACGTACACACAGACACATAAACACAGACATAAACACAGACATGTACACACAGACACATACACACAGACACATACACACAGACACATAAACACAGACACATACACACAGAAATGTACACACAGACACATAAACACAGACACATACACACAGACACGTACACACAGACACATAAACACAGACATAAACACAGACACATACACACAGACACATACACACAGACACGTACACACAGACACATACACACAGACACATAAACACAGACACATACACACAGACATGTACACACATACACATACACACAGACACGTACACACAGACACACAGACACGTACACACAGACACGTACACACAGACACGTACACACAGACACGTACACACAGACACATAAACACAGACACGTCCACACAGACACATACACACAGACACATACACACAGACTTTGCTCATTTTAATTAGTGCATTGATTAACAAAGCTGGCACTTTTTCCTATATCCGCTGGTCCAGACCCCAAGCAGGCAAGTCCCTCCTTCTGCATTGTGGATCCTATCCACTGGTAGATTGACAAAGCCATATATCACACCCCTCGATGACCAATCTCCCTGGCCTCTCCCCCTCAAGCTCCAGCAACCTGCTTAGACTCATAATGAAGCCCAAACCTCAGTCCCCAATGGCCACCCAGGCATCTACTGTAGCACATTTGCCATTTCATGAGAGGTCCTGTTTGCCCAATATGTCTTTGGATGTGCACCATGCCACCACCTCCTGCACCTCCTGTGCCCAGTCCAACCATAATAGATCCTAGTGCATTGGGAAACCGGTCCCGATGCCCAAAACCCCATGCCTCTGGTCCCACCATATCGTAGAATTTCTATATTACCCCCCATAACACACATTCAGATTAACTGAATACTTCAACTCAAAAGTATTTGAACATATCACTAGAATAGAAGCTCCAAAGCCGTAAAACAGAACAGACACTAATTTGGGTAAATGTAACCTCATATTGTTTATATAATACACATATAATGAATTGTTGGATAATTATAAAAATTGAAATTGAAAATAAGATTCAGTTACAGTTAATTATTTACTTAATTAAGAGTAGCTTTTTACATTTTTTTTATAAATTTTTTTACTTTGGGCGATGGCTTTCCTATATTATTTTCTTGATTTACTGTATGCACATTAGAGAAGTTTGATTTAGATATGAACATCCAATCACCAGGAACTACTTTTTGCACGTCTGCAAGGCCTGCACTTGTCTGGGTGGGCTTATATTGTAATTGGTCAACTGTGAGTGCATATCATAAGCGTTTGTGCGTTTGAAGGTGAATGTTATCAGATCACAGAAATAACCTTATAGTTGGGTCATGTTTCAGCATTCATTCAAGACCAAAAAAGTATTATCTAAGAACTATTTTTTTTCTTTTCTCAATGAAATACATTTCCATGTGTGACTCTAAATGGTCCTCAGACCAGGGGCCTCATACTCACATTACATATCAACTAAACTTGGTGGTCCAAGCCTAGTGCTCAAGTAAGGTGGGAGGGTGAGGAGGTGGAGGAACAGACAATAGTCACTAAACAGCACAGAAACAAAAGAGCCCATGCCCTGCCAGCTCAAGCACGACTCACTTCCAGTCAGTACAAGTGGCCAGCCATTTCATTTCCCAACCAGTGTTATACAGAGAGCCACTGAAGAACCAGAGTAAATGTCCAAATGCAGACAGCCAGTGAAGCCTGACCCCCTGGAAAAGTATTACATGCCCCAGCCTTCAGTGTCCCACTTTCCCAAAGAGTCAAAAAGGCGAGGAAGGGCACGAGAAACTTTTCTGAAATATTACACTTTAATTTACGGTGTAAGAGGTTTTCAGTGTCTTTTCTGGTCTTGGGAGTGATATCTGTGAGAAAAGGTTTGCCTTTACCTTACATACAGGTTCTCAGTCACACTCAGTGACTCATTTCACAGGGTTTTTTACATGAATTGTAAATTTAGCCTCTTCTGGATAGAGCATTTGTATAATAATTAAATGTTGGGATTAATATTATGAGATAAATGAGGTAACAATGCTATATATATTTTAGTGTACTGTACACCTTTTAGTGGATTTAGTGGATTTAGTACTTGCTTGTAGTACTTGCTTTTAGTAAATGGTTTTAGTTCATAGTTTTTCTAATGTGAGTTTAGTATATGGTTTTTAGTATATTGTTTTCATACATTAGTGCAAGTTTTTTAGTATACTGTATACGGTTTAGTATACTGTATATGTTTTAGTATACTGTATACGGTTTAGTATACTGTATACGGTTTACTATACTGTATACGGTTTACTATACTGTATATGGTTTAGTATATTGTATATAGTTTCATTTCATGGGCTTTTTGTATGTGGTTCCATTTAGAGGGAAGTCAGCAGTTTGTTATGGTGTTAATTCTATAGCAACACTTCTGCAAATGTCTGAAGCACATGAAAGTTCTTCAACATCATGGAATACCCTTTGTCTTCAGGAAGCCATATGTCTATATGGATTGTTTGCTTTTTACATCAATTGTTCATTTATTTGTTGAAATGGTGAGAAAACAGTACATCTGCACCTCATGGCTTGGGACCTGATCATAGGATTTGCAGGATAAATTGTTGGAAGTGGTGCCTCACCTTCTTAACCTTGAATGGTCCTGTTCCGGATTCAGAAGCTCGCTCTGTGATCTCTTCTAATCTAATATAGGAACCATTGCTGTCTGCATATGGTTCAGGGGAAGTGTGGGCATGCATGTGGGGGCATCAGCAGAGAAGCTTCCTCAATCTGCCACATTGAGGAACTGCATGAGCTTGTGACTCCTTCTGTGGCTAAGCATAATTTAGATTGGCCAAACATGCAAGAAGTGGTTGTCAATTCAAAGATAGATGACACGTGATGCACAACCTCCCGACAAAAAATCTCCCATTCTTCTCTAATCTCCATATTGAGGTGTTGAGAACTTGGAGCAATCTCTACTCAGCTTATGTGCACATAATCACAATGTCAAACTGTTCAATTGTGGATCTGGCACAGGTTTGGAGAGAGGCTAAAGGTGGAAGTGACTCTCTGAAGAAGAGACTGATGACCTGACATTTGTGAGTGCACAAATGTACCTAACCCCTTGGAGTGGGTCTGAGTACACCATTATATTGTGTATCTGATCTCTTTTGATGCCCTCAAGGGGTGTTTCTGCCAACCTTGAACCTTACTCTTTCTTGTCACATAAATTGGCTGAAGATGAAAGCAGTGTTTCTAGCATTGAAAACTACCTTCAACAACTGAGGGGCTACCATTGGTTGGTCTGCATGGACAAAACTAGGTTGGTCTATTACATTAACCACAAGGGTGGGCTACATTCACACCTTCACACAGTCTTTATCTGTATCTGGACCTATTATTAGTGGCTCTTTACTGTCCAGTTTGGTTCTCAGACCTAATGTCTCTTCTGGGTGTCACTCCTTGGGAGCTTCCCATCTGGAGAGACCTTCTGTCTCAAGTGCAGGGGTCAATCTATAACCCCGGCAAGAGATTTGGAAACTTTAACTCATAGATTCCAATCTCCCAGATGAGGTTGATGAGACACTACTGAGTTCCAGTGCTCCCTTCACAAGGAAACTGGCATCATTGTGCAAACAATGCCAATTGAACCTAGTCCACTGTATTGCATTTATATTTAAAAAAAACAAAAAAACTTTGACACTTTTTCATTGTAACTCTGAACAATGTTTTAAACTCATGGTATCTTAAGTATGTAACCTAGTGAGCCAGCATTAATGTATTCAATGTTAGAGATTTAAGCACTTATGTACATCGCTCTGGGTAAGGGCCTCTGCCAAATGCTGTAAATGTAAATGTATTGTTGGTACAGTGCTGGAGTTCCCCTTTTCCTCTATGGAATTCCTCTCAGCAGGGATTGACCCTGCTACCCTTAAGGTACATGTGGCTGAGGTACATGTGACCCAATGATGTTGCTTTTGTGGGGAGTCAGGCATCCAATAAGAAAATTGACTTCTCTACTAGCATTAACTCAAAAGAGTAGGAGCTCTTCAGCCCCTGTCAGTAGCCTCCTTCTGCTTAGTCTTTGCTCTTGGAATGGTCAAAGCTATTCCAAGAGCAAAGTGCTTCAAGTATCCGTCTCGCAGGAGCATTTCCATAGCGTCACACATCTTGTTCCGTTTTTTTAGTGAACTGAGTTACGTATGTTATTAGAATATTGATTTTTTTTATAATACGGATGTAGTACATGGTTCATCAAATATACGTTTGATAAAATGTCTGTTTTGTTTAAAGTGTTATACAAATAAAATGTATTTAATCAACCAATACAATCTACTGACAGAAAACATCACAAAACCCATCAAACTTATTTGTTCATATTATATTGTAGAGTATATAAAGTGATATGATAATGTATTTAATAATATCATATTGAGCTTCATTTTGATTTTGATCATTTTCATGAGCTTTAACACTTTAATAATGGCATTTAAGTTCATGTGAGATGTGATGGAGAGCAGAAAGCCAATCTGACACCGTGATTAATCATAATGTCTACCTGAATCTGCCCACACTTATACCATCAGTCAAGCAATATTGCAGATTGGATTCCTCCCAGAGTGATTATATACAGAATATCCTGGGTACTCAAACACCACTTGTCCCATAATTTCAGGCAGATCTTGTTTCTAAACAAAGCATCCTCTTCTAAAGGAGCAGAGCTGTCTCCTGACCACCAAGATAAAAGATTGTTTATAACAAGGCTTGAGATGTTGTTGAAACACAAGAACAGAGGAAATAGTCTGTACGCATGAGAAAATTGTGAAAATGCTAATTTTCTTCAGTTAGTGTCTCATACTCCCAGCATGTTGTACTTCAGCATGGAAACCTAATAATAAAACACTTGTGGATCTTTGTTGTGTGATTTATACATTTGCCAAGCCTGTGAATTTCCAGGAAAACATCTTGTATTCTGCCCCTTTAATTCTGTCAACATGGCACACCAAACTCTGTGTGAACAGAGACATAACCTCAGTGGCTGACCCCTAACCTCAGCCAAACTGGATGGAACCAGCACCAAGGATTTGGGATCTAATCTCATCACCCAAGATAGACTCCAGAGCTGCTATGGTTTCATCACATTACAGAGGGCCATTGTCCTGGAGCAGGCAGGCCTGCAGGAAGCCAGAGAAGCATAGGACACAAATCTGGCTAAGAGAAATCTTGGCAAAATGACCAGCAGACCCCTCTTGCATGTAATAATGTAGCCTTTCTATACATCCTCACCTCTGAACCTGGTCATTTAATCTTGTGCGGCAGATTTGAGCTCTCATTTCCAAAGGAACAGTTTACTCTAAAGCCAGCTTGTACACGGAGGTTCAAAACAACTGTGGTGTCAGGAAACCTCTGAGTCAGTTCACAGCAAACTGATAAAGAATCAATGGGAAGAAGTTTGAGAATAATAGGAGATGGAATCTTTTACTCATAACACAAACATGTAAAAGAATACAGAGCATTACATTTCACAATGGAACAATGACAGCCTGTCTGAAGTAAAGCAGCTCATCACAGAGAGCTTATTAAATAAATAAATATGGTACCTGCTCTCATTAATTACATTCTAAGGCAGAAAGCTTGCCTGTTACTGTGGCAAGCGGAACGGGAATGCAATCTTCTGCCAAGGTAGCAGGTATTCAGTAACAGAAAAGCAGCATTAATGCATTAAGCTGTACTGATACTGTTAATGCATATGGAAAGATGTCCTCAAGTAAAAAAACATCCCTTGTAGTAATACTACTCCTGGATAGTCAGTATAAGATCTTATATATAAGAATCCTTTGCTGACCAAAGACAATGGGTCCAGGAAAGAAAGGTTTGGACACAACACCACAGAAGGAACCAGTTATAATCAGCACTTTAAGGTCTTGCTAACTAGGTCACCTAGTTAGCAAGTTGGTCCTAGAGGACCAGTGCAGTTTCTCCAGTACATTCATTATACAACTTCCTGGTGTCACTCGTTTCTGACTACACAGTGACAGTAAAATCTGAGAGAGATGGAGCAAGAGAGAGAAAGGGTGGGGAGAGAGAGACAGAGAGGGAGAGGGGGGGGGGGACAGAGAGAGGGGAGAGAGAGAGAGAGAGAGAGAGAGAGAGAGAGAGAGAGAGAGAGAGGGAGTTTTGATTGGTAGAGCCCCCCAGCTGATTTCATTCATGTTAGAGTTTCTGTACATAGAATACATGTTAAGAGTTTACAGACTTCCATTAATCTGTGCATTCTTGATGCTGTAATACAAAACATTAAATAATTATAGGCATGATTTGGAGATATGCAATGTTTGTCCCAAATGTCATCAAATATATATTTTTTTATTTTGGATCATACTTTCATAAACAGTGGGAATAGCTAGACTGATAAGGGCTGGGGTTAGAAATAAAGTCCTGCCCCTTACCAAGATGGGGGATGGGAGGGTATAAAACAAATATTTGTGCCCACTGGAGCATAGGGAAGTCAAAAACCTGTGTGCCTCTTGCTCTATGTCTGTTCTTGAGTTTCCCACTTAGACCTGTACTAAAGATGTTGTCACGGTAAGTCAGTAAATACACTAATAAATATTTCCCTTAATTAACCAAATCAAGAAAAAATAGATTAGCATGTGGTAATGATAAGTAATGATGTCTGATGCCTCAAACAGGGAGTTATGTGTTTAGCAAGGCTACTGCTACTGATTATGTATAACATACAGCTTTGAACCTCAGAATAATACACTGCATGCTGCTCTAATCAGATTCACAGTCTGCTTTGTTGTGTTTGATGTGTATTGAATTTTAATATTTGATATTGCAATTTTTTTTGCAATATTTGATATTTAATATATGATATTTAAAAGTATATTGTGTTTTGATGTAAAATATGACCTGAATGAGTTCATCTGCTTGTTACATTGATTTCACATTTCTTTTTAATCTCTGCATATTAAAACGAAACACATAGAACATGTTATATGTGATAGACAAGAATAGTTTATCTGAATTTAAAACAATCCATATTTCTGCAGAGTTGCCTGATATGTGCTGTGAAGCCTGTGAATGTTTTGGTTGTGTCCGATTTTTACATAATATCCTACTTAATATGTTTTACTTTTGCAGAAATCTTTTAATTGCTTCAGTAGCATTTGTCTTCCTGGCAACAGCAGTTGTAGCTGCTCCAGTTGAAGGTATGATGGTGTACAATATATTTCACAGCTAACACTATGTACATCCTCAAGCTCTGATACAAAAAAAAGAAATTATTTAAAGTGTTATCCATGAATCTCTCTTTCCAGACAAAGAACCAGAGGAAAATGATTTTGAAGCAGAAGAGGGTGAGGAAGAGCTCTCGGAGGAGGAAGAGGGTAGGAAATAAAGATCTACTTTCAGTGTGATGAGCATCCACAGACAATCCTGTTCTCACACATGTCAGTATAAACTGAACATAATTAGTGCAGATGTTAGCTACAACAATAAACCTAGCAATAAGATTAATAATATAATAACTGTGAACTGTGAACATCCAAAAATGTGGTTTTACTCCACTTTACCTTAAAGATAAAAAATGAAAACAAGAATTAAAACTACACCATACAAAATGTGTGTGTTGAGATAATCATAGGCACCACAAAGGACACTTCTGTTTCTACTTTAAATAGACAAGTTATGTGTAAAAAAGAGTGACCAAGAGGAATGAACTAAACTAAAGAAGAAATCATCGGAAAAGTGAAAGACTTGTGAACAGTTGTTATAAACTGTATCCATCTCCCCTTTCTTTTCAGATGATGATGACTCCAAAGGTCAACATATGAAGGGTGGGTGACAAGTTAGAAACTTACCACCAAAACTAAAAACTTCACCCATGGTTTAATAGGCTAACCTTACTCCTTGGCTTTGTATCTATAATATCTTTTGCGTGTTCAAATCTAATGATGACTAGATCAAAAATAATAACGGAACTGTAATAATAAGGCCCACTAATAAGAGATGTTTTAATATTTAACTAATGCTGACTTAATGATGTATGAATGCAGGCACTCATCAGGAGATAAGGATGCACATTCATTATGTCACCAGAAAAGTCAGTAATAAGTAATAACTGTTAGGTATTAACACAATGTTTACTCATTCTCTTATTTAATACAATGATGCAGTATTAATAAAGAATTGACCTTGTGCTATAGTATGAGTCCTGACAATTTAATATGCTTTCATGTTATTTGTTTTTCTGCCCTCTGTCTCAAAATGAAACCTCTTGAAAGATAAATAAAAAATCAGGTCTATACTCTAAGTTGGCCAAAAGACCGCTCTTAGTTCCATGTTGCAGTCCCACCGATGTTGTGTGATATAAAACCACACTCCCTGTGTGGCTTCATAACACAGCTTCAGTGAAATGAGTTTATTTTAACCAGTATCTTTTTGCTAGTACTGGTTTGTCACAAGTTACTTAATAAGGGTAGTTCGGGTTAATCCACATTGTGTACATAAAGATATTTAAATATGTTAATAATGTAAATTATCTTAATTAATACTGCAAGTCATGGTATTGTAGAATGAGTTAACAAGACATTAATATTTAACTGTAGTAAAGGCTAGACTTACGACTCAGAGGCTGTTAATAATTTGCGCTTCAACTGGTTCAATAAATATTAGTGCAATATTAGTTAAATATTACTATATTTCATATTTGTGGACCTAAGGATAATGTGTTATGATAATAATCTAAGAACACTTAAGGCAGGGATTGATATTTCTCACATAAACATATTTTTAAAATAATTTTATATGCTGATAAAGGTGAGATCTTGAGTATCATATCTAAAATGAGAATAATAAACATAAACCTAATTAAGAGTACCATATAAACAGTCATAATTCACTTTAAATACATAATTGCACAAGCTTGCTTTGTTTGCCGTTACTTACAATGCAGAAGTTCTTGTAAGTCTGACAGAGTGGCATTGTCCTGCGCTTACTGACCCAACAAGAACCGAACCAACTGCTCCAACAAGATTTGATCTTGCAGAACCTCAAGGATATGTTTCTTGTTTCTCTGGATTTTTTCTCAACAGGAGCTGGAGCCCAGCAAGCCACAATGGTGCCCAAGGGCCCTGGTAAGATGATGCTAATCCTCTTTTTAGCTTTGGGGACAGATCTCCTAGGGATTTGGGAGAACACTAAACCCCCTAACCTGTGAAAAGCAGCTCAGTGGGCACAGCTTATGCTTTCTTTACTGCCGAGTGGGCAAAGTCAATCATTCTTTAATCTGGTTAGGGCTCAGGTATGTGGACAATTATGCCAATGGCTATGAAAAGCCATGCCAACAGCTCAAGGAAAGTCTGCATCTTTTTCCATGCATTTGTACATGCAGGAAAACTGAAATTAGTCTTGTGGGGTTTACAAAGGAAGCTTTGAGTTACATATGGTTGAGTGTGTGCTAAAAGATATTTCAGTGGACTGTAACCTTGCCTGGGCTTGTTCTCTTCAAGGTGTGACTGTTCTGCCTGGCACTTCTCCGGTGGGCGAACCTCCAAATGGTAAGGAGAGTAAACACTATTTGTTAACCAAAGAAACAAGTCCATTAGCCCAATTTTCTCATGTATTCAGTGACCAAAAGGTCCTGAGTGAGTCTGATAGATATTCGGTGACCCCATGTCTTTTAAAATGTACTTTTAGCTTTCAGGAAAATGGAGTGTAAGAGACCCCATCTTCTTATTTCCTAGGTTACAAAGTGAATGGAGCTGGAGCTGCACAGACAAGCCTTGGATGTAAGATACAATGCACCAATCAGCAATAGAAAATAAAATTATTTAGGATATATGATGATCACAAAGAGGACAAAGTGATGTTCATTTCAACTTTTCTTGGCTATATTTTAAGCCAAGAATATGATAGGGATCATGTTCTCTTCCCATCATGTATTAGATATTTAACAGTTATGTATTATATGATATTGCTATGTGTAATGAACCAGTGTAAATTTGTAAATCTTCAAAGTAGTATTGAAATGTAAATTGCATATATTCTGTTCATCAGCAGTTCATGTCTCATTACAGCATCAAGTGGCTCAGCAACAGCAACTGGTACTGATGGTAATGAAAGTCATGTCGGCCATAGATTGTGGCTTTGTTTTATTTAACCATCCAAAAGGAAATGTCTTGCAGTTGCCTTACCATTTTTTCACATGTTTACAGGAAGTAATGGAAGAGATTCCCAAGCCTTGCCCCCAGGTTCTCAAGGTAACTCTGATTTTGTAGGGTTTCCAAACGAAGCCAAATAATGCACTCTCCTTATCTGAAGTCCTTCAGGAGAAAACGGTGCCCACACATCAGAACAATTTTCTGAAAGTTGTTAACTGAGCCTGTTTCAGATGACCTTCACAGTGATGGCAATGTTTGTGAAATGTGAAGTATATTCATTAGTTTTGAAGGTACATTTTGGGAGAGGGAGGAGGGGCTGGTGGATATTTTTCCATTTTCCATTGCTGTGCTTGGTAATAATTAGACGTTGATGGGAATTAGCTAGCTTTTCTTGAAAAAAAAACAACAACAAATGAAATAAGGAAAGAGGATATCTATTCATATCCATTCCTATGGGTTCTTGGAGGTGAAAGAGGTGAATTAAGATGTAACTGAGAAAGATGTTATTTTAGTTGCAGTTTTAAGTGTGGCTGGTCACTGGAGCTCAACGTCAAAAGTACCTGGTAATGGCTTTTTTTAACTTAAGCATTGCTAAGAATTTATTAACAATTTATTTCAATTCTTAGTTAAATCCCAATACAGACTCCACTGAGTGTTCTGTTTGCAGGTGCAGCGGATGCTCCACACTCACACTCAGAGTCTCATGGTATTTATCTAACTGTATGTTACATACACATACACATTAATGTAGTAGATTTATTATTTTGTTCAGGATTTTTGTACTTTAGTGTGAGATAAGAGCCCATCTATTTTGTTCCTTAGGTTCACCAAGCCAAGTTTCACTGAGCCATGTGTCATCAGGCGATGTTGCTTCAAGCCATGTGTCAAGTCTGATGTCACCAGATCAGACAAGTGGTTCAGCTTTTGTGTCCTCTGAAGTCCAGTCGCAAACAGAAGGTATAATGAAGCATGCAGACATCAATCTACTTCCTTCACTGCAATGCTAGAGTATTTCTTTCTAAGTGTGTGTGTGTGTGTGTGTGCGCGCGTGTGTGTCTGTGTGTGAGTGTGTCTTTGTGTGTGTCTTGGTGTGTTTCTGTGTGTGTGTCTGTGTGTGTGTGTCTCTGTGTGTGTGTGTGTGTGTCTTTGTGTGTGTGTCTTTGTGTGTGTCTGTGTGTGTGTGTGTTTGTGTGTGTGTTTGTGTGTGTGTCTCTCTGTGTGTGTTTGTGTGTGTGTTTGTGTGTGTCTGTGTGTGTGTGTGTGTCTCTGTGTGTGTGTTTGTGTGTGTGTGTGTGTCTCTGTGTGTGTGTTTGTGTGTGTGTGTGTGTGTGTGTGTGTCTTTGTGTGTGTCTGTGTATGGTCAGAAGCAGCAACTACGGATGGATCAATACATGAAAATGGTGACAATGGTATGAGAACATTTCCTGCTCTATTTCAGCAGCCTGATGGTAAAAACAATCCTGTAATGTAGTTCTGTTCCTTTAGGTGAAATCCATACACTTCATATTGGATCTCAGATTGAAGCTCCAGGTAAGGACACAGTGTGAAATACTGTATTTTTCTACAGTTCACGCTGACATTTAACATTATGATTTTTATGGTACGTTTAGGCTCAGAGTCAGTATTAGAGAAACCAGAGACTGAAGCTAATGGTGAGTATGAAGTTTGGTATGTTGTACGTATGATGGACAATCATTCCATCATCAAAAAAAGGTGATCATGTTGAAAGCAACAGTTGTGATTAAGGTTTATTACTCCAGGTAATGGACACAAACAACTCATTAATGGGGAAGAGACAGGACACCCAGGTGAGAACATTAAACAATTACTGAGATTAAAGACTTTACTATGTATTTACTTCATTATCTAATACTTTCTTATGAGATTTTGTGGATATTGGACTAAGCATGATTAAATTGTGGTGTGACGTCCTCATTGGATGGTTCTTACACAGGCATGAATAATTTCATGGAGGGCACGACTCAGATAGACTCAACAGGTATGTCACAGTTCAATATCTCCTCAGTTATAGAACAGTTGTGTTTGTAGTTTTCTGTAACAAGTTTTATTTTTCAGGTGGTTTTGAATCATTTGGTTCCAATCTGGAAATTACAGGTATGTAAAGAGTTGAGGACTTTGGTCCTTACACTGCTCAGGGAATTCAGGAACCCCTTGTTGTAAAAATGTGTTTATTTTAAATGTCTTGAATGGAAACCTCTGTGTTAGTATTCTAGCAGAATGTATGCAGTAACAGTTCTCTGAATTTCTGATCTGTGTAACATCATGAATTTCATCAAGACGCAGATGCTGAAGCTTTTTGTGTCTATTTACTGTCCAGGTATTATAGACCATTCCAGCCATGACTTCCTTATCGGTTTAATGGGTGAGCATTGCTTTTGCTCCTAAAGTGCTGCTACAGTAAATGACTTTTTTGTCTCTTCTACTTGAAACCCACATGGTGTCATGGTGTCTCTGTGCAGGCGGCCTGGGGGACAATTTTGCTCCAGATCCCTACACCGACATTATAGGTATGTCTTCAGACCTCACTGAAGCTCCTTCAGATGTTTTGCCCACATGTCTAATCAATCATGCTATCTCAGCAGATCACATGGGACTTGCTTTCCAGGTAGAATCAACAGGTTAGTGACCCATTGTGCATCACAAAATAAACTTTCAGGGTAGGTGTTTCTTTTCTGAGGAACCTGGTGTGAATCAGATTTGGGTTGCCTTGTTTCTCATTGGTAGTTCTCTTACAGGAGCTTCAATGGATCCTGAACTCCCAGCCATTATCAGCTCAGCTCCTCCAGGTGAGGGATTTTTCAGAATTTTCTGTATACATACTTCATCTTTCATGGCTTTCCCCAAGATTTAAATGATTAATATTAGGTTTGTATTATTAAGAATCAAATAAAGTCCAATAATTATAAGATTACAATAATAATGCTAATCCTTTTCCTTGTCATATCTGAATAATATTCTGGGCTTCGTTTTCCCAAAAGCATTGCAAAGATCATTGTTAAGTGACTACACACTGAACACTTCTCTACTAGTTATGATGATCTTAACCTTACAATGATGTTGGGAAACAGGACCCAGAATGTTCATATGTTGTAATAATGTTCCATTAAACGTTCTGTTCTTACACTCAGACATTCACTCGGCTCCTCACTCTGAAGGAAATGGGCCAGTTGCATCTGCCAATGGTAAACATGTTCATCTATATACAAACTGTACAAAAACATGACAAAATTGAAGAGGTTGTTGTCTTTCACTTGTCTCATTATAATGATATGATTAGATTATTCAGTGACCTCTGACAATGGTGTTCAGTTCTACTCCCCTGGAGAAATGACAGGTGAGTCCTTAATTAAAAAAAACGGTTTTGTTTAGGGATGTAGGAGGGTAGGAAGGAAAATTTGTTATAGTGATTAGTCTTTATATAGTGATTAGTGTTAAGTTTGATATAGTGATTAATGATTAGGTTTGATATAGTGGTAAGTTTGAAATAGTGATTCGTTTTTAGGTTTGATACAGTATAGTTTTTAGTTTTTATGTTTGATATATGGGATATGTGGTAGTTTAGTGGTTAAGGTGTTAGCCTAGAAGGTTGTGAGTTCAAATCCCAGGTATCCCAAGCTGCCACTTTTGGACCCCCAAGCAAGGCCCTTAACCCTCAATTGTATAGAAAGATTTATATAATGATTAGTTTTGATAGAATGATTAGAGTGCTTAGGTTAATTCTACTGCTTCTGGTCCCCAGATGGTGCTGATACACCCAGTATAAACGGTAAGCTATAATCGAAACAAGCTCTAATGCTGGACTGAAGTCACTGAGCAAAATATTGGTTTACAAATAATTGTGTTTTGTCATTCTCTCATGTCTTACAGGCAATGGCCGTCTCAGACCAGTTATAGACACACACAAAGGTATAAATTAAATTAAAAATAATTAACATTTTGAAAAAAGAAAGTACAAAGCCAAGTGTGTTGTGTTGTGTTTTACAGGTGATCCCTCTGGGACCAGCATTCACCTTTACACAAGTATGTAACCTATAAACGACACATCAGACCAAACTGTAGTCAGAAGTTTAAAGAAAATGATTATTTTATATTTTGTCATCACGGTGAGATTTTTTTGTTTTAGGTAAATGTTTTATGTTCATGTTTTATTGCTACATAACACACAGCAAAGATATTTTCTCTGTACTGCATCTGCCCACATAATGATCTTATTTTATTTTATATAGTAATGTTATATTACAAATACAAAGAAAGGATCTAATTAGCCTGAATCTCCATAACAACAGATCATATATTTCAATAACAAAACATTTGAAGTGAAATAAAAAAGAAGTGAACCCTTCCCTTTAATCGGCACAGCTCTCATCTCAGCAGGTGAACACCACGGACTCATAACACACACAGACATGGGTGAGTTCAAAAGCAGATGAAACAACCATGTCGCTGGTCATTCTCCTCTGTAGCACTATTTCATTAACCCACCAGTATAACTGTGTCCTGCATCATTTAAATACCAAAGAGTTTTAGCTGAGGCTTAAATCTGTAATAAGAGTCTGGGTAACAGCTGGAGATCATAAATTAGATGTTTCCATTGTTTTTTCAGCAGAAACCCTGGATGTTAAGGACCCCACCATTAGCCCACTCACAGACATCCCCTGTAAGTCTGCTAAATATTGCAGAGGTCAAAGATGTGATATATTGTGACCTTCGACCTGTAGATTACAGTACAGTACTAGCTCTAACATATCACTAAGCTCTTCTAATGTTCTGCTTGAAGCGGAAGCTGCGGTCACGTCACACGCTGCAGGTGTGGGAACACACACGGACGTGACAGGTACATTTCATATAGGGATCATAAACATAGGCTATAACAAAAGTATTAAAAGATTTCAACTGTAGAGTTTAACATGTATTAAATTACTAAGTTGTGGTTTAGCAGGTTTACAAGGCGAATCGGTGACCAATGGACACAGACAGATTGACATAACAAGTAAGATTATGCACATGGGATCAAACTCATGCCAAAGTACACACAAAACTAATCAGTCACACATTTCATATCACTGCTGTCTGCTATTATGTTTCAGTCATGAGTGAGTCCATCTACAGTTCTACACCTCCAGATACATTAGGTTTGTATTTGCTGACTAGACATTTCTGTACAATAAGACGCACATTTTTTGTTATAGTGATAAAAAAAAAAAAACAACAACAGCTAAAGTTTCATTTTAGTTTTCAAATAATTTTATTCTTTCGGTCTGCAATGTTCACTTATTTGTTTTTAACCATTTCATAACCATATCATGCTTCCTGGTTTACGACTAGATGTGATTTAATGTAAGAATATTTGATCTTTATCCTATGATCATTTTTTTTTTTTTTTTTTACTATTTCTTGTTTAACAGCCTTCTGAATTTCTCTCTGACTTCCGAATTGGTCTTTAGGATTTAAACTCTTTGTGCAGTTTCTTGGTCCAGAGCAGAAGATGAGCCACATTTATATAATTGTCTGTATATTAATATATTTGTACAATGGGTTAAAGATGTACAGAGAGACAGTAAGCTGAGAGGAATTAATCAGCATTATCAAAAAAACAAACAAACAAACAAACAAAAAAACTAATCCCACAAGATTAATTTTATTGATGCTCAAGAAATAATCCTTAAATCTCTAATCCACTAAAGGTTGAAAATAACGGTGGTGTCTACTAAAACAAGCTGACATTTATTCTGTTATAATCCCTAACTGATCCTGGGGTGACACGGTCACTGTTCAATACTCAATGTGGTTGTTTACTGTCGTATAGCAGGAAAGTCATTTCCATTACTAACTGAAGTAATCTTTCACAGGGTATGAAAGCACTGGTGTGACTGAAGGAATCTCAAATCATACAGGTAAAGTCCCCTTACATTCAGCCCTGAGTGATGGATCTATTGACTCACATATGCAGTTGTTTCATAATGAGCTTGTCTTCTCAAACACAGATTCTGTGATTGATAATGGAGCTGGATTTACAGGTGAGTTTGATTTATACACTAAAGAATATTTCACTGAGCTTTTCAAAAATCTCACAGCTGAGATGCTGAGTGACTGCTGAGATTCTTTGATCAAAACCCCTTTTTTAGATGCCTCACAGACACATTATAGCATGGCTCAGACGGAGCTCATAGGTAAGTGGAGTTTAAAATCAGACATCATACAGGAGTCAGAACAGTCATGGATGGTTCATTCATGCTCATAGATGCTTAATAACGCTTTGTTCAGTCACAGGGGATCCAGCTGGAGTCTCCTCACACACACATGCTACGGGAACAGGTTGGTCAGTCGGGCTATGAGACGATGTTTGAATGTGGATGAAGTTAAACATTGCAGGATTTTTACATTTCTGTTTGTTTTCCAGCTGTCGCTGAACCTCAAGGGACTCTTAGGGGTCTAAGTAAGTTTAGTGTTCATTAAAGTAATTGAAGAAAACTATCAGGAAATATCAATACTACTAATAATAAATTACTCTTCACTAATTTTCACTTCTCCACAGACCAACCTGGTGCTACTGAACAGACACAAGCAGCTGGTAAGGCTAATGTTAGTTATGATCATCACCTACACTGGACACATGCTTTTGCCCTTCAAAAGGAGTTAGTTTCACATGTTTTTGATAAGTGTGTGCTCACGTGAGCCCTCACACCCAATACGCTCTGAGTGTTGGATGTAAGGATGTTTGTTTGTCTGTCAGGGTTTTGACTATAGAGGGACAGAACACAAACCTCACTATCAGGTTTATTTTTGTCTAGATTAAAATGGAAAAATTATGTTTTAGGAAAATTGCAGAAATGTTATTTGTGTAAACATTTCTATCTTGAAATTTGAAAGAAATGTTAAGAAATGTATATAATCAAATTTGACTACATGTAAGAGTCCTTCACTTTTAATCTTTCAATATCTGATTAATTAGCCCAGACTGGCTGACATTTAGACCCACTAGCCCTCATGAAGTATCTGCTGTTTTCAACTCTTTCTCCAGGTTGTCATACGTTACCTTCCTCAGATCAGACCTACATACTTCTTCTCCACACCATTTGTCTTATTTTATCTTCTGTTCTGAATTGTTGCTGTATTTTGTTGGTAAATCAGGTGAAATGTGTCTTTAAACAGATCCTCAATAGCTCTTTTCTCTTGCTGGTTTTGTTTGTTCTGTCCAGTTTCAGCAGGTGAACAGTACCACACATCTGGTCAGGGTCCTGAAGGTGGGTCTCAAAGCTTCCTATCATGATACTATCAAGGGATTTAACTACAATACACTTTAAATGGACATATTAATAAAGACTTGTACAATTAATCAGCTCAAAGATTATTTTCATGACTGGGGAACACAGTAAGCCCCGGGCGAAGCTGCTGTGCTACGATAGCATACAGTAAGATGTAGAGGATAAACCAGGTGTGTAAACTGCTCTAGTGCATTCTTATCTGAACAATGGCTAGGAAACAAACAGCTCCAGGTTTTTATTCCAACCAAAAAGAAGCCTGTGTATCTGCTGAACGTTTGCTGGATTGGAGTGAAAACCTGCATTCTTTGTGTGTGAGATTGGACTCTATGTTTCAATGATCATAATCAGATTCTCCTCCTGACAGGTGCAGAAAATGTGGAACTGGAAGATACCTGCTGACTTCCACATGAAGCCCCGTGTGAGGTTTCTGCGCTACAGATTTCAGTGTATGGACCAGACGGCCTGGCAGAGGAACAGCGACCCCGACCACTAGCCTTAGCTTTGATTCATGTGTCTCAGTTTTTTATGTTTAAATATTTAAACATTAAGATGACACTGTAATGAACAGGTTATTGCACCTGTTTGTAATTTTAAGCAGCCACACCGTAGTTTTTTATTCGAAGGTGAGAGGGACAAATTTAATCAGAGGGGATAAATTCTGACCCTTTAAACTCCACGTGTTTAAACACACACAAGGTTTCAAATCTAACTTCTTGCTGTATTTCCCTGCCTAGCTGTGTGAACAATATCTCTACAAGTGTCATATATTGTACATTTCTAAATGTCATTTGAATCACATTAAATTCAACGTCTATTTTGAACATCTAGATCAAACATTTTTAATGGCTATAGATGAAAAAAAATGATTATAGAATTATTCCATTGTTATTGATATGACAGCATGTTCAGCTTCACAGTCTCAGGTGAGATTGTGAAAAATGATTCAGAGTGAGAGTCATTATTCTTGGTTATAGAAACTGTAATATGAACTGAGGTGTTATTCCTTTGTAGGGGTATAGTTCTGTCTGATAAAGTTTGTGAGAGAATTAATTTGCTGATTTTTCAACACACTTGATTTTACGTGTGAAAGTATGAAGAAGGAAACACTGCTCTTCTGCTCTAGACAGTGATGCAGAGGACAAACATTTAAAGCAAAAATGTATTTGTATAAATCAACAGTGCACATTTCAGTGTAGAGGAATGTTAACCCAGCACAAGTTAACATGTCTTTATGCTAGTGTAAAGTCATTCAGGTTTATTACCATTCCTGGATTCTTTACTCTTTTCATGTTAATCGTTTTGGTTCTTTAGGACTATTTAGTTGCTCAGGTTAACTCACATGAGCAGCTTCTTCTGCACCATGTGACTCGTCTCACTCTTCAATTCTGACCAAGTTCCTTTCAAAATGTTTTTATTTGAAACATACACAAAGTATTGTTCACATGCGTAAGAAAATAATTTAGCCGTGTCTCTATTATAGATATCTAATGTGAGCCAGATGATTGTAAATATTAGAAATGAACAACGATATATATTATTTATATAATATATAATATTACTGTTGTCTTCAAACCACATTGCTCTCCATTTTTAAAAGGAAAAAGAAACAGAAAAAAGAAAGGTGGACCGAACAGAGTCACCAGAGGGCAGCATGTGTACAACCCAAACCTAAACCTCTCCACTCCTGACCCACTCACAGAACGGTCTCTGTAGTCCAGATAAGTAAGGATGTGTAGCGCACTGCTGTTACAGAAGAATTAATACACATCAGACTCATTACACTCAGGATTATTTGTAACAAACCTGTTCCTGGTGTCCTTTGGCTGTGTTACCATGACAACACATCTTTAGTTTTTCCAAACACATTTTCATTAAATTATTCACTTCACACACTGAATTGGATTTGAATTTCATTTAAATCTACTGAGTAATGAGGTGGGAGCCAGACTTTAAATAGCTTTGTCTCTTCAAGCTAATTATTTACCCAAATATGACTCTTGGACCTGAATGTATTAAAAAAAAAAAAAAAAAAAAACACTGACACTGCTGCTTTAAGCCTCTTGTTAGAATGAATGTGTACCAGTGGCTGACAAAACAAGGACCCAGAGAGTGCTACAATATTCTACTATACATCTTTAACTGGAAATGAACAGAGTAGACTTTAGAGCCTGAGCTGGTGATGTGGAGTCATGAACAAAGCCTTATGTGGGCTGCAGAAACATGAACCTTTACAATGGTGACAAACTGAGTTCACTTCAATCTCACTCCACATCACCTGCACTCTTATTTACACCTGAATCATCAAAATCAAGCAAAATATGAAGCAAATGTGAAACAGGGTCTGGATCACAGCACATTTTAAAGTCATCCAGACACAAGATTAACTTCCTCATTTCAAAAACATAATCTCAGTGCACCAAAACCTTATATTCTCCATGTCAGCTGGTCAGTGAAGCTCTACTGGACTAACTTCTGTTAAAATATCTGTGAGATGATACAACAGCTTTAACCGTGCAAATTAAAATCTCTTGGCAACTTTTAAAAACCATTATACTAAGATACAAATGTAAGAGGAAGCTTAGCGTTCAGGGCAGAGACTGACCTCAGAAGCTACAGTAATGAGAGATCGAGATCCCCCCCCGACAGACACACACACACACCCCACAAACACCCCCACCCCACAGACACCCACACACAGACAACCCCCATACACCCCCACACACACAGACACCCCCACACACACAGACACACCCCCACACATACACCCCCACAGACAGACACACCCCCCCACACAGACACACCCCCCCACACAGACACACCCCCACACACAGACACACCCCCACACACAGACACACCCCCACACACAGACACACCCCCACACACTTATTTCATTTCGTTATGATATGTAGGTTAGTAAAAGCCTCAACTCAAGCGGAGCTCTCGTGTATTTATAAATGATTCTGTACATATAACTGTAGTATAGGGTTCTGTGTGTTACAAACATTCTCAGCACAGCATTAATTGATTGTTAGACTGATTGTTAAGATTAAACGAGTCAGTCTGTATAAACTCATTTCCTGTGTTTGTACGCTGAGTGTTAGTCATGACCACTCTCCTGCTCTGAGAATTCCAGATAAGGGCTTTAACCACTCGCCTGCTGTGCAGCTACGTAATGAAACGCAAGCCTGATGAACTGGTTTCATAACCAATGTGGATACGGAAAAACTGCATTGAAAGATTCTTATATTGCTGTCAGGGGGTTCAAACTTTAAAAAGAGCAAACAGAACAGGAAATAAAACGGTGACTAGCATTATTCTAACAATAAAGACAAAAAGTAAAATAAACCCCCACACTGATGACTCATTATAAGCTGTTTGTTGAGCTGTTTTTTTCTACTATAGCTTAGGGACTTCAGGTACTGAAGGCTGGTAGTCAGTGGTCAGCAGGGAGATGGTAGGATCATCAGCAGGGTCAGAGCTGAAATACGAGTCTCCCTCCAGCTCCAGCAGAATGGGCAGATCCTCACTCGAGTTCTCACTGCTCATGGGGTCGGACACCACCACGGGCTGAGCCGTGTACTGAACAAGCTGATTTCCTGAAACATCAAAAACATGCTGATGATCTCAACCCTGACTATTAAACCAAAGGAACTGTGGAACCAAGAAGGACACATCAGATAAACCTCAATAAAACACTGCTCAGTGACTCAACCTCAGAAAATGAGTCCAGTAGTGTTTACTGATTCAACACATTTATTTTACTTAAAAAATAAAGTTTAATAATAATAATAAGCAATAATGCATTACAAGATATTGTGATCATCATCATTATTATTATGTTGAATAGACTGATCAGTACCTGGTTCAATGTGGTCAGTGCTGCACTCATTGTCTTTGGCAGGTTCGGACAACAACTCCTGAATCTGTAAATCACATCAGATCAGGATTCATATCGGCGCGCGTGCACACACACACACACACACACACACCTCCCAGCGTGTCTCACACATAGTCATACTTACAGTTGCCAGACTGTCCAGGTCAAAGTCAGTGCCAGTGTTTGAACTGAAGATCTACAAAATATTTGAAATAAATTTTAGTAGCAGAATCAGCACAGTTACACAACTCTTATAAATCTGATCATATGAGAAATACAATGTGTGTGAACACGACTCAGGTGTGTATAGATTGTCTGGATGACATTTTTGAGCCTGAACTCTTAAAATACGTAGTAAACAAATAGGTCTTCAGAATAACTGAGTAGGAGAAATCATTTATACCCAAAAGAAGAGAACAAGAAATAGACTATAATTACTATTATTACTAACATTATGAAACAGCAGCAGTTGCACTGGACATCCACATAGTGTAGAAGCTGGGAGTCGGTCTCAGGTGCACAAAGCTCTTACTCACTGACCAGATCAGGACATCAATCACGATGATGGGGAAAGGTTTTAAGAGACAGAAGTCAGTGTGGGGTTTTACTAAACATTTTACAGTTCCACGGAGTAACCTGATGGACGAGGAGGATTTAGATCAACGAATGCTGTTTTTAATCCTCCTAATATTAGACTACAATATGAGCTCACATGGATGCAGTTTCAGTAGACACACAACACTACGGGTGAAGAATAAACCTGCTGGGTCTCTCCACATCACCCCCTCAGTGTGGATTATTGTCCTATTACAACACTTCTCACTAGAGCCAGTGCTGGACCTTTATACTGGTTTAATCAGTTTACACTTACATTTCTAACAGTCAAGTGTTTAATAATGTTACAGTGGTCCTGTGGTAGAAATCTGGAATGATAAAATGTTTTTGGGTCACTAAATATTCATGATGTCAATTTGAGTTCACCTGATCAGAACATCCAGATGACCATGAGTACAGTGTGAAACTGGGCCACACACACTCTCACACCCACTCTCACACACACACACAGACCCACTTTCACCCCCCCCCTCACACACCCCCCCCACTCACACACCCCCCCCCACTCTCACACACACACCCCCCACTCTCACACACACCCCCCACTCTCACACACACACCCCCCACTCTCACACACACACCCCCCACTCTCACACACACACCCCCCACTCTCACACACACACCCCCCACTCTCACACACACACCCCCCACTCTCACACACACACCCCCCACTCACTCACACACCCCCCACTCACACACACACACCCCCACTCACACACACACACCCCCACTCACACACACACCCCCACTCACACACACACACCCCACTCTCACTCACACACCCCACTCTCACTCACACACACACCCCACTCTCACTCACACACACACCCCACTCTCACTCACACACCCCCCCCACTCACACACACACCCCACTCTCACTCACACACACACCCCACTCTCACTCACACACACACCCCCCACTCTCACACACACACCCCCACTCACACACACACACCCCCACTCACACACACACCCCCCCACTCACACACACACCCCCCCACTCACACACACACCCCCCCACTCACACACACACACCCCACTCTCACTCACACACACACCCCCTACTCACACACACACACACCCCCCACTCACACACACACACCCCCCACTCACACACACCCACCCCCCACACGCACACTCACACACACACACCCCCCACGCCCACACACCCACCACACCCACACACACCCCCCACTCACACCCCCCGCCCCACTCACACACCCCACTCACACACCCCCCCCACTCACACACACACCCCCAACTCTCACACACACCCCCCACTCTCACACACACACCCCCCACTCTCACACACACACCCCCCACTCTCACACACACACCCCCCACTCTCACACACACACACCCACCAACCCACCCACACACCACCCACCCCCCCCACACACCACCCCCCCACACACACACCCCCCCCCACACAGTGTTCAGTGTAGCAGAAGTGAGCAAAAAAACCACTCACATCAAAGAGAGGTGAGGAATCAAAGCTGATGGTCTGCTTGTTGAAGATCGCCTGTAGGTTTTCCAAGCTGCTGTCGATGCTGTCCAGATGCTCACTGAGCTCATTCCTGGGCAGAAAATCAACCCTTTAGTTCAGGTGCTATAAAACTCACCCACATCTTTAGGTGATCATTCGTTTCTTTTGTAGCTCACGCTGTAGTTAAAAAACAAACAGCTGCACATGAAATAAATCAAACATATTTTAGTGATACCCACGAAGCTACAGAGCTGTGCCACACGCTGGTGATGAACACGGGGAAAGGCCAAGGCCTCTGGGAGCAGGTCATTTACTGATGGACTTATTTTATTATTTCAGCACTGAGGAGGGGGTGTGTGGAATGCACATGCATCACATGTTTGTCATGCCACACTGCCATCACCAAATATCAGCTTTGACCATCATGCTATCGCAGAGCTTTGTGAAGCCGCTGCTCTCGCCGCTGAGCTGAGGAACCTCTGATCACTTCAGTGCGTGTAATAGTGTCAAGCAGAAGTAATGAAAAATGTGCAGATGAGCTGTACAGAATCCCCTGCTACAAGCATCATGCAGCTGTAGCTTAGCAATTTGCCTCCATTCAAAGCATGGATCATCTATCAGTCACCCGTATAAACCCTGGGAATGTATGAAGTGTTGAGGCTCCTAGGGGCCAGAAGCAGAGAGCAGTGGCTGTGTGTGTTTAGTGTCAATGGGCCATGACAGCTTATTGAGCACAGCGCTGCACGTTCTGGGCTCAGCGCGGTCAACTGAAATGCTAACCGTGGAAGTGATCTGAGGTGAGAAGACGAAGAGGAGAGGCTGGGAAAAGGGCGGGACACCTCAGACGTCTTGGAGCAACTGAAAAGATAGAAGAACAACATGGCACTGGAGACAGTGGGAGTGGAAACACCACACCATTACTCCTCTCACCCGTGGAGAACCGGCCTGAGAGAAGAGCTCAGTGCTTCTACAGTCATGAGGGTATGGAAATGTTAAATCACGTCAATCTGTAGAATCCATCACACAGGTGTAGTTGCTATGGAAACCATACCTGTGCGGTGGATTCTACAGATTGACGTGATTTAGAATCCATCACACAGGTGTAGTTGCTATGGAAACAAATGGTCTAAATAAACACTGAATAAAAACACAGGAAAGGAAATTTGGGTCTGATTCTGTAAGCCTGCATTCACACTAGCGAGTCAGCTGTAGCTCATCACTACTGCTGTGTCCAGAATGTCAGAATTAATTTATACTTTTAGATCAGATAAGAAAGGGTCACAGCTTAAATGTAGCCATGATTGTGTACAATTTACTTGAATTTAAATGTACATCAAATGAGTTTTAAAGTGAAAGAATAAAAACCACAGAGGCACCACCACATTTAAGGACCTCATTCAAATGGCTTCAATTAAACAGCACACTAATCACACACTAAGCCTCAGGCTTCATATTAGCTATTAACAAATTAGCAGCAGACGTTACCTGTGCTAGCTACAAGCACTTTACTGAGAAGCTCAGAGCTTTAGATTCTGTCTCTCTACAGACTTCAATACAGAAGTTATATATAACAAGATAAAAAGAGCCCACAGCTCTAATATTTCAGGCAGTGCGTATGAACTAACTGCAGTTTTGAGACATAATGCAGACATAACGGAGTCATGTGCAGCGGTCACTGAAATCACACCTCAGGGTCATGCATGTACACAGACAATGAACAACTGCCTGTCGCTCGCTCGCAAGTGAGAAAGCAGGATAAGAGCTGTAAGGTGTGAATAATTGACATAAAGCTTATTAAGGTGTTTGAGGTAATGTCTAGCTGTGCAGTAGAGGGATACAGTGAACAGTGTTACAGGCAGAGTTTGACAGAAGGCAAAGTTTGACAGAAGTATAACATCATAAGGCACATACAATAAGTGTGTTTACTCAGAGAGGTGTGAACTTGTCATGGAGGAAGCACAAAGAGCTCATTACCGCCTCACAGCTCCAGAATCTCCGGAATCTGTTACGTTCAGCTCAAAGTGCTTTAGGTTTCTTAATATTTATGTTTAAACATGCTGGAAGTTAGCTCACCACCTTACAAGTGTAGTGTAGCTGTAGTGTTTATTACATCACTCACCTTCACTGTAGTGGATAAACATGTAAGAATTTGTGCAGTGGCGTGTGTGTGCAGCTTTATATTAATTGATTTTAATGTGTGTTTGCAGGAATGTATGTGTGTATGTGTCTGTGTACGTGTGTGTGTGCACGTGTGTAAGAGTGTGTGTATGTGTATAATGTGTGTGTGTATATAATGTGTGTGTTTATAATTTCTTTATGTTTGTAATAGAATCTGGTGGCTGTGACATCTTTACCACAAAGATGAACATTGTGCATTTTAAGTACCACCTGACCCTCTTATAAATGTGTGTGAAATGGTATGACCCTGATAAAGCCTTCATCTACCACTCAACCCTGAACAAGGTAGGAGGTAATTTGCATGTGTCAGTTGGAAGTGAAGCAGCTCTGAGCCAATTTTTTGTTTGCATACAATAGTTAAAAGAAGCAGCTTAGCGTAAAGAAAAACACACAGTAAAGAAAATATTCGGCAGCTTTTAGACAATCCTGCGCTGTGACTTTCCAGATTCTCCACAAATGTTTAATTCATTCATTCATTATATCAGTTGTTTACTCCTCAACATGTGAATTATGCATAAAAAAGAGCAGAATTTTCCATTAAACTTGTCAGGTGTAATAACATGTAATAACACATTTTGCTTTAACTGTAATGTGCACGTATGTATGTATGTATGTATGTATGTATGTATGTATGTGTATAATGTATGTGTGTGTGTGTGTGTGTGTAATATATATGTGTGTAATATATGTGTATAATGTATATGTGTATGTGAATAATGTATGTGTATAATGTATGTGTGTGTGTGTGTGTGTGTGTATGTGTATAATGTATATCGTCGCTGTCGGGCGGAAACATCGTATGTCCAAATTTGGTCAATTTCATATTTTTTCACATATCGATGCTATTGGTCAGTCCCCACGTGGGTCTGTTATTTTTACAAGTTATTAACCAATCTAAAGTCTTGAAAATAGCTTGAGCGCAAATCTCATAACTCCATTGGACACTTCAACTGTCCACCTCTTCCTCACTCCGTGGGAGAGCTTCGTGTCATATTTCTCCATAATAAGAGTCGCAATGAATCAACACGTCTGAGGTAAATGTCTTCAAAACACTGGGCTCAAAGAAAAAAATCCCCCCTAGTCCTGGTGCTTGTCTGAGGACAGGAATTTAGCGCAAGACAATCCACTGCAACGCAGACTAAACCCTGTGCACTGCAGATAAGGTACAGCGTTTTTTGCGCACGCATGTCTCTGTCCGTCTGTCTGTGCACGCACGTCTGTCTCGGTGTGTGTGCATGTGCCTGTGGAATACAGCTTGAGATTTATGGGAGGGAAGATAAGAATATTTCTCCCAGATGTTTAGAAACATGACCTTATCAGTCTGCATGGTGTAGATCATTATGACTGACTCAGACTCTTCAAACTCTTTCTCAGTCACTTACACTACAGTGATACTGAGGGGGTTTCTTGGGGGATGATGTGATGGAGTTTTGTTAATACTCACTTGTCCAAACATGCCACGCTTAAGCATTTCTGCTGTGATAAGGGCTGAGTTGGGGCAGGTGATGGTTCATTCTCCTGCAGAATAGAGTTAATAAAGGTGGTGGGGGAAAGGGGCGTGTCTGCAGGTAAAATGGACTCTGCCCCAACCTCCACGTCCACAGGACACACTTCTTCTACCTCAGAACTGTGGGTGGGGCTTAAAGGCTCTTCCTTCACATGCACCAATGGGCTTGTCCTGTTAAGAGTACAAGAGGTGTGATGTAGAATCATCTGTTTAATAAAAATTAGCTCTCATACATACAATGCAAATACATGCTTCCAGGTTCCTCACATAGCTAATTATCGCTAAACATAACAGAGCAATGCAGTGGGAAATGATTACAAAAAGTCTGGTAAGAAAATGTTGTGAAACTGGACAAACTTGTACATTTTTTAGTCTGAACTCCGAGACTGTGAGCTTGTCTGAGTGCAGAGACCGAGCTAGAGAGCGTCACGGAGCCAGAGAGCGTCACAGAGTCAGAGAGCGTCACAGAGTCAGAGAGCGTCACAGAGCGGTACAGAGTCAGAGAGCGTCACAGAGTCAGAGAGCGTCACAGAGCGGTACAGAGTCAGAGAGCGTCACAGAGTCAGAGAGCGTCACAGAGCTGCACAGAGCCAGAGAGCGTCACGGAGTCAGAGAGCGTCACAGAGTCAGAGAGCGTCACGGAGCGTCACAGAGTCAGAGAGCGTCACGGAGCGTCACAGAGCCAGAGAGCGTCACGGAGTCAGAGAGCGTCACAGAGTCAGAGAGCGTCACAGAGCGGTACAGAGTCAGAGAGCGTCACAGAGTCAGAGAGCGTCACAGAGCGGTACAGAGTCAGAGAGCGTCACAGAGTCAGAGAGCGTCACAGAGTCAGAGAGCGTCACAGAGTCAGAGAGCGTCACAGAGTCAGAGAGCGTCACAGAGCTGCACAGAGCCAGAGAGCGTCACGGAGTCAGAGAGCGTCACGGAGTCAGAGAGCGTCACGGAGCGGTACAGAGTCAGAGAGCGTCACAGAGTCAAAGAGCGTCACAGAGTCAGAGAGCGTCACAGAGCGGTACAGAGTCAGAGAGCGTCACAGAGCCAGAGAGCGTCACAGAGCAGCACAAAGCCAGAGAGCGTCACAAAGCCAGAGAGCGGCACAGAGCCAGAGATCGTCACAGAGCTAGAGAGTGTCACAGAGCCGCACAGAGAGTCACAGATTCTACTACACTCTTATTTCCATACTGTAGGTTATACGGTTTACATCTATCGATTATTTAACTGATGTATTATTTTGAATTGAGTCTGTATGAATTTTAATTGCCATTAAGTGTGTACTTAATAAATCCTTTTACATACATTGTTAAGAAGAAATTGTTCATGATAAATGTTGCACACTGGATAGAAGTCTGCAAGTTCACGCCAAACCAACTCCACACGATCTTTTTATTATATAATAATAATGTGTGTGTATACATGTATATGCAAGTATGAATAATAATAATTATTATATAAAGTCATGTCAGCATCTCAGCTATACACATGACTAAATTAATATCAATAAAATCACTGAATTAAAAAAACCAATATTTTAAAATAATTATCTAAAAATTCTTTCATATGAAACATGAGATATTCAATAAGATTCTTTCTGAATAAAATCTAATAACATCTAATAAAAGGTGCTTCATTGTTGATAGATTGTTTAGATCCATCTACAAGCTTCAAATGTCTTCATGACAAACCCATGATACAAAAGCACTGCATGTAAAGCAACATTTAGGCTTAATAAGTATTTATTAATAATCGAAGATCTTGCCTATCCTCAATCCACTCTTCAGCACTAGCAGGGCCGCACTGAGCCAAGTCGGTGATGTCGGAGATTATTGGGCCGGTCTTGACCGGTGCAGTATTCGAGAAGAGGCCTGTTCCTGTGAAAGTCGCTCCAGCGGACTGAAGACGAATATAAAAAATGTTTAACATCCTATTTCACATTCACCGTTATGATTATCTCCACTCGGAGTTTTGTGCACAAGTTCTATACCATCTCAGGGGTACATAACTCTGTATATGGCTAAATGCTTCCCCTTCACTGTTACAAAAAGCTCTACTCACTTTTATTTCTTTAATTTATTTATTTGCTCATATAAAAGTAAAGAGCAGTGTGTGATTCAGCAGTACTTACAGGGAGACTGTGTGAAGGCTCCAGAGAATACTGCCTGCTGTATTTAGGCATGGAGTGTGTTGTGCTGCTGTCATTTAGCATCAGAGGACTAAAGAGACAGAGAAAGCAGAAGAATGAACATTCAAGCAAGAACATGAGATTTTTTTAATTAAAAGAAACAGGGAGAGTTATTTTTATAAAAAAAATAACTAAAGACAGAATATTGGAAATCAGCATTATAATGTTTGTAAAGAAATAAAGGTTATAAATGTTGATGGAATGATCTGGGAAATGTCTGAAGAACTTGCATCTTTCTTTTCACCCCAAGAACTCTGTTGGACCGCGCCAGCGTGACAAGGAACTGGATGAGCTATGGAAGGAAAAAACAATGTTAGTAGAGAACATTATCATACAAATATGATCTGAACTGACTCTAAAGCCTGGCTAATGAAATATTTAATGAAATGTTGATGACAGATATTCGCAGTAAATGTGGTGATTTGAGGACTTCACTGGATCATGTATTTTTTTAATAAGCCACTATAATCACAATATTGGGGCAGGTACAGTGTGAGCCTTTATCCCAGCTGTAGTTGCAGTGCTCAGTTTATGGAAAGAGTGAAACCTCACTAGCTGAGTAATACCTTTCCTTTGCATTCTCATAAGCTTCCAGTAAAGACAATAAACAGATAAGGTAACAGACATCACTCTTTTAGAGCATTTCTTGTGGACTCACTGGAAATATTTAGGTTATTTAAATACGAAGTGTAACAGTGGCACCAAAACACAACACACAATTTTCCCCAAACATGTTTCAGCATAAAGTAAATATTTTTAAATAAAAGACCAGTTAATTGGAGGAAATCTGGGATAGATTTTTAAAGGGAATTAAGAGAGATATACAGAAAGTAACCCCAGAATTTCTAGTGCTACTCCTACTTTATTTCTGTTTGGACTGGTTAGAGATTTTCACCCTCCTCATGTCCTAGCATCCAGACTGTGAGACTGAGTGAAGGTCCGAATGCAACACTAATCCCCTCTGAACAGTGCTGTTGTCAGTGTTGGTCTAACAAATTTAGCTTGAACACTAAAAGTCAAAAGAGTCGTTACACGCTGAAAGCTTGCAGTGCAATGAATGCTTCAGTCAATGGAGTTACACCATATTGTAAAGTGCTGAGCATGATTAAGTAAAGGAACCCAGAGTGTAGTAGGGTGAGAGGAGGCTGAAGGCGTTACCTTCTTTACAACTTTCTGTTGCTGGGCATGTTTCTGTCTCAGCATGGCCACTTCTCTCCACAAAGCTTCATTCTCACTGAAAAAAGAAGGCAGCAGTGGTGTTAGTCACCCCGACAAAACAGGGAAGTTCAGCTGATCAAGACAAACATTAAGACCATGTACCAGCAGCACTGTAGCAGAATAAAGCTGTACATTGTGTTTCCTTTACATTAAATCCTGTTCAGTATGCAGGAGACATTCACAGCAAAAACTCAAACTTTGGATCTGAAATCATGAAAATACAAAAACGGCATTCAACATTCGTTTTTTATTAAACAAAACTGAAAGTAAAGCACGCTTTAGAAAAACGTCAGTAAAAGTCCCAGAGCAATACAGAGACCAAATTGTTCTAGCTATATAATATTTCAGAAATGGCAGCATATACAACCACATCATCTGCTGACTGCTGCAGATTTCTCCCAGATTTGCCTTCTGAACCCACAGAATTCTGATTCAATGTAAATAATGTATTAAATAGTAAACTGAAACCACCTGCCCTTGTCCCTTTTCAGCTGTCAACAGCTAACCAGTATGAAAACTGACCTTTATTATAGATCCTTAAAGAGGTTGTAAAACAGCACTTAGGCTCATATGTATACTTACATTAGAATTATATACATGCACTCTTTCAGACAGGGTTTAGGGCTCAGTGCTAAATAAAGTGATGGTTTAAAGAAGTAAATAACATTTATTATTACCCTCTGGCTTGTGCGTTTCTTTCAAATTCAGTGCAGCTTTAGAGACTATAGATTTGTTGCCTCCCTCCCAGATGCACTGAACGACTTCTACACTCAGTTTTAGGTGCAGAACATCGTGACCATTCAGCATCATTATGGACATAATAAATGGTCTTATCTTGCCCTCACATGTAATGTAGAATCTGTACAAGTTTTTAAGAACTGCTTTATAACTGGATCTCATCTCCACTGCACATAGGGTTGCCACCTTCAATACAGAAAAATTAAGGGACGCCTGCCGCAGCGGGGGCCACACCCCTCGGGGGCACGATGACCACAGTCCCGATGGCGTGCCAGTGGTGGTATATCATAACTTAAAACATGTATTCATAAAAATATTAAGATTGATACCAATGGACATTATAATAAGATATCTGCTATTGAAATCAGTGTGAACAGATGCACTCAGTCTCTCACTATCACAACTTAAGTGGTCATATTGAATACACAGCTATGACAATAATAAATATACGCCAACAAAGTGTGACTGAGAACACAAAAAATAAGCTTTTGGAGGAACTTGTGAGATGTGAACCATATTTTATTAACTTATTATTAAATTAACAGATCCATAACTTAGTAATTATATCTTGCAAACTTGCAAAAGATCTTCCATGAACATCATGAACATAACATCAGTGGATGTATATCAGTGTATCAGTGAATATCAGCGGACCAGAAGTAGTAGTGTGCAGTATTGGAGCATGTCAGGCCTACTTTCTTTTATAAGTGTACTTCTTGTCACTCCATTTCATATGAATTTTCTGTCACTCTGACTCTGTCAAAAGAACCGTTGAGGCAGCGTCCCGCCCTCCTCTGACTCTGATTGGCCGTGATTCACGGCCAGTAACCCTACAACAAACCAATCAAACCAACGATGGCAACGAGTATTAAACAGTCAGGGGCAGAATAGGAAGCGTCTCCACACAATGTGGGTGGGGTGATTTGCATGGGATGCTGTATAATGTGGACCTATGTAAAATACGGGACAAATCGCGCCCCGTATTGATTTGATACGGGACGCGTCATTTTGCCTGTAAATACGGGACGATTCCGTATTTCACGGGACGGGTGGCAACCCTAACTGCACAGGATGCAAATATGTTAGATGTGGGCCATCAGCCAAATGTTAACAAGGCAGCAGTAAGATAAAAGAAACATCTAAATAGAATTCAGCTTAATTTATTACACCAGTTCTGTATATTAATGCTTATGCACAATGTGCTGAGGGCAGGAGAGAAAATGTCCTTTGTGAAGTGATATAATGAAGAAATATTCTTCAGCGGTCTATATAAAGCAGAGTGAAAGACTCTAAACCTCCAAAACAGGACTATAAAAGAGCTTAGAGTTCTCCTCCAATCCTCCCCTGAGCCCCATCGCTCGCCCATCTAACCCCAACCCCACTCAGGGTTTGGACCTTTACTGGGGCAGGTGCAGATTCCTCTATGCAGCTGGGATTAAAACTCCACCAAAAATCTTAGCAGATGACCCTCACCACACACCCTACTGCTCGGTCCACACACAACTGACCAAATACTGACAATCCCTATAAAGAATAAATAATATGAAGATGATTACATACAGAATAGATTTATAGATGATGCTTTACCATTTTCAGAGCTTTGGCATTTTCATTTCATTAATCATTGTGGAGAAAAAAGCCACCTGCTTTAATATCTATGAAAACCAACAGCACATTTTACACAAACTCCTGTAATCAAAGAACAGTCATGAATCGTCATTGTCTTAACCATCACAGCTGTGTGTGTGTGTGTGTGTGTGTTTTGACATGCAGTCTAACTTGGAGCATCCCATTACGCTGTGAGTGCCTGCCTGTATTAGGACGGTGACTAACTCAGGCAGAAATGTTAAGCGTTCCTACACTACAGAGTGAACACTGCTAATAATAAAATGGTTGAAGTGAGATTGAGTCTTCAGAAACGTGAAGACTCTAGAAGCTTATTTTATTGTATACCTGCAGGTTAAGTCTGGAATCCTGCTCAAGTCTGACTTGATAGGATTTTTAAAACAGTCTTTTACTACCAATTTGAAGAGAAAAAAAATCTAATCTCATGTCAAATAAATTCAATATATTCTTTTATTGTGTAGATTTATTTGTTGCTTTAAAAAGATATGTGAGAAGAATAATGCATCTGGTCAGGTCTCTGCTCATCTCTTAGGGGTTTCTCATGTAACAGCATACACAGAATGGTGTGGAAAAAAGCACTAGTATTAGTTGTGTAAGCAGAAAAGACATTGACAAGCTGACAGGACGTCTATGGTCAATAACTACAGGTGGAGCAGAAAAACATGCTGTCCTGGAAGTGGCTGTGGATTGTCTGGGCATTTGTGCAAAGACTCTTACTGCCACTGATCTGCACTGTGATGCTCATTAGGGATATTTAATTTTAAAATGTCATTTTTACTCTATTATTTTTCATTTCTGTCAAGCTGCTTTGAGACTCTGTGCTACACAAATAAAACTGAACTGCACTAGAGGTTTGGAGCCATACTGAGAGCTCCTCACTGAGAAGGTCTCAGACCACGTGTTCTGGTCCATACCTGAGTATGAGAGCCATGTTCCCACCTGCACAAACCAATCACTCCACAGGGAAATTACTGTTTTTCTGAGTGAACATGGAGACTATGCTACATGTACTACATTTAAATACATTACGTTTACTAGGCATCGGTTGATGTGTCTGAACATCATGATACTGAAGGTGCTACTGGTATTTTACCTTAAACTATAGTCACAAACAGAAAAAAATATTTACCTAACTATTACCTACAGAGACACAGCAATGCATGAGGAACCCGAGGGCAGGTCACTGCCTCCTGTGTGTATTTCAGTCCATGGTGATAGTCAATAAACTCAGTTTCTAATCAGGAGCTTAAAATAACTGGCTTTAGGCAGTACACAAAGCACAGAGCTCCATGAAGACATGGTGTGTGAAGGTCGGAGTGGAAGATCTGGAGTGTCCTGCACTGAGCCCTGACTCTGACTCAACCCCACTGAACACCGACTGAACCCCAGACCTCCTCACTCTTACACCATCAGTGTCTGATCTCACTAATGCTCTTGTAGCTGAATGAACACAAATCCACACAGACACTACAACATCTAGTGGAAAGACGTCACAGAACAGAAGAGTGGAGTTGATTATAACAGTGAAGGTTATGAGGTATAAAAGAAAACAGAACACAGAGCGTCTCACTTACTGTTTCAAGGTGCTGATTTTGCTGTCCATTGACTCCTGCTTTCCCTTCATGTGCTGCACATCGGAGATGATTTTGGTCACATCCTCTGGGCTTAGCTTCAGCTCCTCATGTTTAATATTAGATACCTGAAGATTAACACCAAGAAGCTGTCAGAGGGGTTTGTGTGTGTGTGAGAGAACCCATGAACAGATGTTTAGGAGTGGGTCTCGCACTTTGTGTAAAAATGTAATACAAATGATTACAGGATGATGATCCTTAAGACTGTAAAGTGTCTCCGTCTCACACACACACACACACTTTATTATTGTCCATACTCAGTGTTATTTCTGTATTTAGTAGAAAGGTGTGAAAAATCACAGACGAGATGCTGCATCAGCCTTTTGTAAGTCATGGAGTAATGTGACAACAGGTTTTTATTAGAAATCAAAAATCTAATTCAAGTGAAAAAAGCAACAACATAATCAACTGGAAGAGAATGAGAGATTTTATATGTGAATCTTTGGGCTGAAAAATTCAATTCAAAATGCATTAGTTTTCCATTAATAAGGAGAAGAAAACTGAGCTTACCGTGGTCACCTTCCTCTTAATGTTCTCCAGCAAGTGCTCCTGTCCACGGATGAAGTACGGATGCTGGAACTCTGTATCATCTTTCTCAGGCTTCAACAAGCCTCCCTGCTCAATGTGGACCACTTTACGGAAACCATCTGCAGAGAGACAGGAGCAATATGTTTCTCACCAGATATAGAACAAATGCACACACTCGCACGCTTGCACACTCAGGCTCTCACATAGGCTCGCATTGCTTGCACACGAGTGCTCTCGCACACACTTGATGTCCAAGATGGCTGTGTGGCAGTAGCAGGCAGCGGCCACTCCGGATCCAATATAGTGCTATTTACTGTTTTAACCAGACTATTCTTAGTACATAGACTCCAGAGACAGCGGTGTTCATGTATACGACTGCCAGACGTTAACACAATACAGAAATTGTGCAACAACCAATCTGCACAATGATGTGTTGGAAAGGCTTTTTCTCTGTGGCGACCAGGCCTCCAGTCCTCGAAAGGAAAGCGGTGCTTGAGGAAGCGAAAGCGCGGTAAGCAGACGAGTGTACATTCCCCCAGCGCTAATGCTAAAGAGGCTCTACGTGAACGCTATTAGTGATCTGCACAACGTTCACCCCAAAGGAATGTTCATCATCGCCAGAGATTTTAATCATGCAAATCTCAAGCTGGAACTTGTTTACACACATTCCTGGCACGTCTCCTGCAAAGACCACATCTTTAATTCCATTTGTCAGACGCTCTAAACCAGTTTTGAAGCAGGTGAAAACATGGCCAGCAGAAGCCCTAAGAACAGCAATGGCCACAACTGTCTCGAGCCATCAGAAAACCAAAGTGCACAAATGCCCAGACAATCTACAGCCACTTCCAGGAAAGCAGAGACACCCAACGCATGTGGCAGGACATACAGGAGATCACGAACTACAAGACAGCTTCACCTGCCTGTGATATTGACGCCTTCCTCCCAGATGCACTGAACAACTTCTATGCTCGGTTTGAGGTGCAGAACGACGTAGAGGCAAGGAACTCCATTCCTCCCCAACGATCAGGTACTTTGTCTATCCACGGCCGACGTTAGGAGACCTCTATGCAGAGTTAAGTCATGGTAGTCTGTTGGCCAGAAATTTCCGGTAGAGTGCTCAGGAAATGTACAGAACAGCTAGCAGATTTCAGGATTTCAACATTTTCCTGAGCAGTGCTGTTCCTACGTGCCTCAAGACAAACACAATCATCCCAGTGCCGAAGACGTCTACAGTGTCCTGCTTCAATGACTATCATCCAGTCGCACTCACAGCCATTGAAGTGCTACGAGAAGCTCATCATGAGGCACATCAAGACCCAGTTACCACCCTCACTGGACCCCCTACAGTTCGTGTATCGTCCAAACCACTCCACAGACGACATTTTCACGGCCTTCACCCACCTGGACAATAAAGACACTTACGTACGAATGCTGTTCAGAGACTTTACTTCAGCATTCAACACAATCATCCCTCAGCACCTGATTGGGAAGTTGAGCCTGCTGGGACTGAACACCTCCCTCTGCAACTGGATCCTGGACTTCCTGACTGGGAGACCTCAGTCTGTCCGGATCTGGAACAGCATCTCCAGCACCACCACACTGAACACCGGAGCCCCTCAGGGCTGTGTGCTCAGCCCACTGCTGTTCACTCTGCTGACTCACGACTGTGAAGCAAAGCACAGATCAAACTATATCAAGTTCACAGATGACACGACTGTGGTGGGTCTCATCAGCATACAGAGAGGAGGTGCAACTGCTTGGTGTAGAGCCAACAACCTGTCTCTGAATGTTGATGAAACTAAAGAGATGGTTGTTGACTTAAGGAGAGCACAGAGCGACCACTCTCCACTGAACATCGACAGATTATCTTTAGAGACCAAATTTCTTGGTGTTCATCTAGCGGAGAACTTCACCTGGTCACTCAACACCAGCTCCATCACCAAGAAAGCCCAGCAGCCTCTCTATTTCTTACGAAGGCTGATAAAGGCACATCTCCCTCCCCCCATCCTGACCATGTTCTACAGAGAGACCATTGAGATCATCCTGAGCAGCTGCATCACTGTCTGGTTCGGGAACTGCACCATCTCGGATCGCAAGACCCTGCAGCGGATAGTGAGGACATCTGAGAAGATCATTGGAGTCTCTCTTCCCTCTATCATGGACATTTACACCACACGCTGCATCCGCAAAGCCAACAGCATTGTATATGACCACACACACTGTTCACCCCACACACACACACACTCTTCACCCTCCTGCCATCTGGAAAAAGGTAATGAAGTATTTGGGCCTCACGACCAGACTGTGTAACAGTTTTTCTTTCCACAAGCCATCAGACTCCTTAATAACTTAACTGATCTGTACCGAGCACAACACACACTCTCCTGATATACATCCATATCTACAGCACCATTATATCCATATCAAACTGTATACACGCAGGCGCTCGCACGCACGCACTCTCGCACAGCGGCGCAGGCGCTCGCACGCACGCACTCAGGATACTTACACATATTGAGCTGCCGCACAAAGCTGGCCATGTTGTTATGCTTGAAGTATTTAGGAAGCACTTCTTTGGAGAATCTGCCCTGGTCAAACACATGGAAGCTGTTGCCATTCTACAAAGACAAAGAGAAAGGTTTTATTATTACAGGAACACCAAAAACGCTACAGTCAACTCCACTGTCTGGACATGATCTGTAAACATCCTGCTGTGTATTCGGTCCCAGTCTGCCAATCAGATGTCACAATCACACTGAGACGTCACACAGAGATGGACATCCCCATAAGAAATAAATCTCTTTCTAAAGCTCTGAATCTTCAACTGGATAAAGTGTCTGCAGCTCAAGATCAGCACAAACTCTCTCCTTACTTTTCCCATGTAGGAATAACTGATCTACCCCAGAAATATCCTGGACTTTAGTGTGCGTGTTGTTTTGAAAATGGTGTTAGTCAAGACTTCTGCCTTCAGTCTAATGAAACACACCCAGTCTCACAGCTTGGTCTGACTTTAAATGAGCTTACAGCTGAGAGGACACGACCTGTTTGTTTAATCACAGAGAGACTTCTGTACATCCTCACAGTATCATTCGGCTGTAGTGACGTTACACACACCAGCCTGCCTGAGCTTAAAGAGGAATTACAGATGTTTCTTCAGCTCAGATCCTCTTCAGCCAAATCCATCAACAATAACATTAATCATCACTGTAACTAGTAAAAAAGAAAGATAACAGGTCTAACACTGACCTGTGCTGCTGTTATTAACGTCACTTCTGCCACTAAACGCTGCTGTTAGCTGGCTAGGCTAAGCTAGGCTAGGCTAGGCTAAGCTAAGCTAACTACTCAGTGTTGCACTTACTGGACTCCAGCAGATTAAAGGATCAGTGTCTGGATCATCGACCAGTGTCCACAGTTTAGTCAGAAAAGCGGGCACGTTGTTGCCCGTCAACAGCAAGGCTCCAGATCCGGTGGTGTGAAAGTCCATGTCGGAGACTGAAATAAAGGCCGACGTGTTTAGTTATCTGTCTGTGTGTGTGTGTGTGTGTGTGTGTTCTGGAGTTCAGTTATCTGTGTGTGTGCGGCTAAAGCAGCCTTAGCTCTGCGGCTAAAGCAGCCTTAGCTCTGCGGCTAAAGCAGCCTTAGCTCTGCGGCTAAAGCAGCCTTAGCTCTGCGGCTAAAGCAGCCTTAGCTCTGCGGCTAAAGCAGCCTTAGCTCTGCGGCTAAAGCAGCCTTAGCTCTGCGGCTAAAGCAGCCTTAGCTCTGCGGCTAAAGCAGCCTTAGCTCTGCGGCTAAAGCAGCCTTAGCTCTGCGGCTAAAGCAGCCTTAGCTCTGCGGTTTAACTGAAGTGTCTGTAATCACCGACTGGCCGTAAACACTTGTGGTCGCTCCGGGCTGCAGGCTGCGGGTCGCCGCTTCACTCCTCAGTTAAAGCTCAGTGTCGCTCCGCAGAGATTTACATCATAACGCCATTTCTGTCAACTGCGTAGGAAACAGTCGCCACTCGGGCGCGTGCGAGGCGCCTTTTACTGACGTCACTAAAAAGCGTTACAGTTTTCGGTCAAATGCTAAAATAAAAAGGCTCGCAAAATAGTTAAAAAAAAAAAAAAAAAAACTCATACATTTGACATTCATTTTGTAACAAATGGCATTAATTTAAATTCATGTTATTAGCTACCGCGACAAGTTTCACCTTTGACCTCTCTTCATGTCGAGTTAAACTTGCACGAACTTTTTTTAATGCTAAGTTATTTACTCACGCAACAAATATTCCGAGATTTATTATTTGTTCAGCTTATTTTTAAAAGATATATATATATATATATATATATATATATATAAATCTCGAAATTGTTTCTTGGAGAGGATTTTAACCTTTGACCTATGACCTCACTGGAAACCCACGTGGTTGCAGCAGGAGCTCCAGCATGTCTGAGTTCAGAGCTGAAACACAGCAAAACGGCGCAATGAGTAAAGTTACATCGAAAAAAAGAAACGTCGAGGAAGACGAGGAGAAAGTAAGAAGATGTTTGGTTTAGCGGGCGGTTAGTTTACACATGGCTAACAGTCAGTACAGATCAGTGCCGTGCTGTCAGCATGTGAGCATGTGTGATGAGCTACAACATGAAATCGTGCACGATTCATCTGATCAGTCTGTGTTCAGGTTGTGTAACAGGTGTTAAGTGAAGGTTCAGGGTTCTCATGACTGTGAGGAGTTAAAATGCTGTTTGTTTCCTTTACAGCTGTTCGCTACAGACGCTCATCTTGACGGAGATGATGATGATGATGATGATGATGATCTCTCGGACAGTGAGGAAAGTGTCTTCTCCGGGCTTGAAGACTCTGGAAGTGATGATGATGATGATGATGATGATGATGGAGATGAAGACTCAGATATGAATGAAAACGGAAAGAACGCAAATGTAGCAAAAAACAGTGAGACTTCCATCAAGACAACAGGCAAAACTCAGGTGTGTGTTTTTATTTACAGATAATATTCACTGGTTAAGAACGGGGAATAGAGGCCTTTATTATCGCCACATATACATTACAGCACAGTGGAATTCTTTTCTTCACATACCCCAACTGAGGAGGTTGGGGTCAGAGTGCAGGGGCAGCTATGATACAGCGCCCCTGGAGCAGGGAGGGTTGAGGGCTTTGCTCAAGGGCCCAGCAGTGGCAGCTTGGCAGTGCTGGGCCTTGAACCCCGATCAACAACCCAGAGCCTTAACCAGTTGATCCACCACCACCCTCAAGTTCTCAGTGTTTAAATATGTGATGCTATACAAAAGCCATTGTTTTGCTTGGGACCAGTAAAAAAGCAGCCCAATACTTTTCACTGTCTCATAAAGGTCTGTTTACAGTCATTGGTCTGACTTAATAAACATGATTGTCTTGTGAAGTCTTGAGGGTTGTTGGATCTTATTGAAGGAAATGGTAAAGAAACCGGTGCTGCTGTGTTTACTGTTTAACTGCTGCAATGGTTTAACTGCTCATCAACCAAAACCTATGTACAGCCAACTGCAGCAGCATGTATATGGGGTCTCTGTTATTGCTGCCATCCTGTGTGTCATCGTCATGCTTTGTGTGTCAATACAATACTCTCTAGTGACTGAATTTATTGACACTTTATTTATTACTAGATTTTTTTGACCATTTCGTCACCTCAGTAATCTGTATCCTTTTAATAGCTTTGGCTCAGGATGCCGCCAACAGATTTTCAGTTCATTTATGTCTGAAACGATGACAATAAATCCTTGAATAATGTATCGCAGGGAAGTCCCGCCTCCTTCCCATCAATCTTAAACACTCTTGGCTGTTAGCTCAGTGCTGTTTCCTTGCTTTTGTTCAACACCAATGCAAAATGTGGGAAGTTCATTCCTATTAAATTCATCCAGTCAGTGTGTGTTTGAATGAATTCAGCTCCTGAAATGTTAATCGTCTTCCAATCGATAGGAAATATGATGAATTAATTTGAAATTAATTGGTGATCATTAATTGCTATAAACTTATCAGTTGCTTTATCTGAAAAAGCTTCAGACTGGAACTGCGACTATTTAATCAGTACATCAAACTTTGATGTTGGCTTTGACGAGGCAAGTATTTGCAAAGGCCGGTGCTTTTTGGAGGCAAGTGGACATAAGTGTCAGTGTTACTTTTGGAGGCAAGTGGAAATAAAACTTGTGAAATCTAGTGGAGCGCTAGGGTGCCAAAACATTTGGAGGCAAGTGGAGACGAGCATGTGACGTCATCCGAAAACCTGTGACGCAGTTCCCCTCATTTTGCTGAGTGTTTTGATATGCCACATGTCCATGTTGTAAAAAGTTTTTTGATTTTGCATATTTTGGGGGCGGGGCTGCGGGACAACCGGAAGGTCAGTCAGTACACCAATTTAAAAGATTTGTTCAGAGTATCACCCTAAAGGAGATGGGCGAGTTTGGTGTAGATAGTTCAAAAGCTTGCCGAGTTATAAACCTCCAAAATTTATAATGGGAGTCTATGGGAAAAAAGGCCAATTTGAGACCCGGTACCGGAAGTACCGGTACACGGATCCCTTAGAAAAGTAATAGCAACAAACTTCAGACCAGGGTCTACAATATATCCGAATTTGGTGCATGTGGCTCGAAAGCCATAGGAAGAGTTACTATTTATATATTTTTGTCTAAGTTTAAATAGGAAAACAGAATGTTGGCTTCTACAAAGCGACATAATAAGTGCTTTAGGTAAAATAGGAGATCTGCTTTTTAACAGTGCTAACTTCAGATCAAACTTGCTAGCTGTGATGTGTTGATTAGGTTAATAAACCAAGCTTAAACACTTGTGTTTAGCTCTGAGAACAGACACGGTCTAATTCAGCCTGTTTGTCTGCTCACTGATCTTGGCTCTGGATTGTCACTGATCAGCCTGTTCTGAGACTATGACACCGTCCCACCCGAACAGGCCAGCCTTGCTTTAAAACTGTGACGGTTATCTCCATGTCCATGTTGTTTTGTAGCCCACATTGTGTTCCAACAGTTCAGTGATCATCACATACTGTAAACTACATCCTCATGCTGTTTGGGATTGGGCCAGAGTCATCCTCTGTTCACCCCTAATACCAGAGCTGGGGGATTACGACCACTGAGCAAAAAATCACCTTTGAGAAAATGAAAATGTGACAGAAGAAAGTGCAAAATAAACAGCCCAAAATTGTTTATAAAAACAGAACAGAACCCTGACACAGGCAAGAGATTCCTGTAAACCCATTTGAAATCAGAACAGAAACTTTGTCACAATAAAGCAGTATTTTATTTATGATGTGTCCTCAACTATACTTCAAAATCAACCCCAGACTTGAGGTGAAACAGTGAAATGATGTACAGTGAATCCAACTGATCACACCAAATTACCCCAAGAACAAGGCAGAAGTGCTTTAACTATGTACACATCAGATTATTAAAGCTGAATGTCTGCACTTTGACCTTAGATTCATTGTTTAGTTTCCAACACACAGTGGCAGAAGAACAAGAACTATGTCCTGGTCCAGATGTTTATAGTATACATATAAATATGTCTAACAAATCCAGTCAGGTCCACAATGGCATAGTGGCTCTTGTACAGTTTTGATCTTTTTCATTCAGAATATTGAAATGGCAACAAAATTTTCTTAATGCAAAAAAACTGTACTTTACGTTTGAAACACTTTTACAATAAATTGTCAAATCTAGCACATCACAGATGATTATGATGTTCATGGTAGAGATAATGAGAGTTTTTTGTTGACTCCAGTGATGAGCTGAAACACAGTGAATACGACTGTATGGATATTATCAATTTAAAATGGAAACGTGTCTCAATGTTTTGTTGATCATGTTTAATGGTGGTGCCTCAGGTGCGTCGTCATGCAGGACGTGTTTCTGTTTAAAACGGTGCTTGAAAACTTTTTGTTTTGTTTACTGTTGTCTTTTCTCCATTCTATTCTCCAAACCCGACATGTCCCCACACCACAGGTGTGAGTAATGGGGTACTTCTTTGTGTTTCTCTTCAACGCTCATAATGATGAAAGTGTGAAATCTGATAGCAGTGAAACTCCCCTCACTTTAGTGCATAGTGATTGGATGTTTACTCATGGGAGGCGTATCCTCATTCTGCCAGAAGCCTTTATCCAGAGTGACCATTTTTATCTCATTTTATACAACTGGGCATTTGAGGGTTAAGGACTTGCTGAGGGACTCAGTGGCAACTTGGTGGACCTGGGATTTGAACACACATCATCTGATCAGTGGTCCGACACCTTAACCACTAAGTTACCACCCCCCCATGAGGTAGTGTATAATGCATTAAAACTATACACAAACTCAGAACACCACAATTCACAAGCGGGTATTTAGGGTTTAATTTTCTGTTGTTTAACTGTGGCGTTCCTGGTGCACATGGCTTACAGGGCTACACACATCGAGAGGAATCGTAACTGACTTAACCATTTGGAGTCAAAGAGGTTTATTAGTTGAACCAATGGAGAAGAGAAGGAACAAGTGAAGTGCAGATCCTGGGATTAAGTAAGCAGTTTAGGCTTGAGGACTGGATTTGTCACGATTTCTGCTTTTATAGACCGGTCTTTATCTGTGAAATTTTAGATCAATTTGAATTTTAGAATAATTTGGATCAGTTAATCTAAAACCTGGCCTTTTGTGCTTGTATTTTAATTTGTTATACTATGAAACTGTATATCGGGGGGCACAGTGGCTTAGTGGTTAGCACGTTCACCTCACACCTCCAGGGTTGGGGGTTCGATTCCCCCCTCCACCTTGTGTGTGTGGAGTTTGCATGTTCTCCCCATGCCTCGGGGGTTTCCTCCGGGTACTCCGGTTTCCTCCCCCGGTCCAAAGACATACATGGTAGGTTGATTGGCATCTCTGGAAAATTGGCCGTAGTGTGTGATTGTGTGAGTGAATGAGAGTGTGTGTGCCCTGTGATGGGATGGCACTCCGTCCAGGGTGTATCCTGCCTTGATGCCCAATGACACCTGAGATAGGCACAGGCTCCCCGTGACCCGAGGTAGTTCGGATAAGCGGTAGAAGATGAATGAATGAATGAAACTGTATTTAAAAAAATAAATAAACCTCTGATGGCCTCAGTGTGCTCACAACTGCCCTCTAGTGGGACATTAGCAGTATTGAGCAGGTGAGAGGACATTTTCTGCATCTGTAATTCTCCACCTTTATTTCAAATGTACAATGTGATAGTTATTATTATTATTATTAGTGCAGAGGCTCTATAATGAGCACCAACAGCATGGTGTGATAATGTACAGTGCATCTGAGAAATAAACCACATGATTGAGATCTTGTGCCTTTCCTCTGTGGGTTTAATCAAATCCAGATTAATAGTGTTTAAACCAGGTTTAATCATCTGAGGAAAAGTGTAAACGTGATCAGATTTTATCAGTCACATACAACTGTGTAGGACCTTCTACAGCTGACTGTATAAAAGGATTTGAGATAAAGATTCAAAAAGTCTTTAAAATAGAATTAATTCTTCTATTAAGAATTTAATAGAATTAGAATAAGAGAAAAGAAGAAATGTAAACAGTGCATCTCTTTGTACATGGTTAGGGCTGGGCGATATGGCCGAAAACTGTATCACGAAAACTGTATCACGATTACATATCGGTCGATATCGATAATTATTGAATTTTTTTTATGACCCATTTAAAATAAGGACCAAGAGAAAAATATATTACATTTAAACATTTTTATTTTAAACTTAACCTTCCTCTGATCATAATCCCCTCAGTTATTAAGACAGAAATGTCAGCAAGCAGGAAAACTCACATCATTATAATGTAAACATAAGTCTAAAGTCACAATGAACACTTAACAATTATCTCTTAACATTTAAGGTGCAAAATGCAAGAAAACGTAAGAAATGTTTAATAAAGTGTAATAAAATAGTGCAAAGTGTTAAATATAAACATAGAAACCTGAGAATTTAGTGCAAGTTTAGTGCTAGGAAGTTCACTAGCTGTTCACCTTCTGGTGAATAAAGTGTGTAAAATATGTGCAGTGTTTTTTAAACAGAAATAAAACTGAGGTAGACTGAGATACAGCTGTAATATAAAACACAAACCTGATACACTACAGTAACATACAGTACAGATTGAAATATAAAACCTGCAGAAATATGAAAAAGTAACAAGCTATTCTTACTCTAATCATACTTGAAGTTGAACTATTCAAGTATATTTTCGTAGACTTATAATTAGGGTTGTAGCTACTGAATATTTTAGTAATCGAGTATTCTACCAAAAATTTCACAGATTAATCGAGTACTCTGATAAAATGTATTTTTGCTTAATTAAAGAGCGATATTAAATATACAAGAGAAAATAATACGGGTGAATAACTAATTGGTTTCCTTTTTTTTTTTTAGAAAAATTAACTTTTATTTTTTAAATGTATATTATGCAATGCATACAACAATATTTTCTATAAAAAATAAACATTTAGATACCCATTGTTTCTCTGTCTGTACTTGTACTGTGAACAATGACAAAGTTGACTTAATTAAGTACATTTAAGTGCCAAACATTCTGGGTTTTAAATGAACCTTTTTCTGAGATGCAGAAACAAAAAATAAATTATAAAAGTATCAAAACTAAGGCATACATTAAAATAAATAGTAATAATAATAGAAAAATACTGCCTTTAAGTCACGCAACTTAACTTTCAGAACTAAAAGATTCTAAATCTACAGCTCAGCCATAACATAAGACTTTACTGTCTAATTTGGAATGCTTTGTGGTAATTAAGAGGCAAAAAACATGGACAGGAAGTTGGACCTAGAGTCATGCATGGTTTCACACCGAGTGCTTTAAGTATGTATATATATATTAATCAGAATATAAAAGTCTCTCTCAATGTGTGTGCTTTAAAAGTCTTTAAAGAAGCATGTGATTGCAATGAAGAAAGGTAACAACATGCTCAGAACTGTTGCGCTTTGAAGAAAAAAAGCGCTTTGAAGAAATGTTTCCTGACAGACGCTCTGATGGTCTCCCAAAACTTGGACATTTCCTGTTGTTTTCTCCTGTTTGTTTCTTCTCTTTGCTCATTGACATTATCGCGCCTTTCCATTTTGCAGCCCGCACGTTGTCTCACACACACACACACACACACACACAAAATAATTGCACAAGAACGTGACGTGTGCTTTAAAATGAATTAAAAGAGGCTTCCAGGCAGAGGAATCGTTTCATCCATAGTTATAATATCCAAAAAAACTGCCATACTGGTGAGCTGACTTTTCCTCTTTTACAATTTCCTCACTCGCTGCGGCTCATTTTCTACTTATCAGTCGCCGGTTACTGACGAGGAATGCTCGTTGGAATGCTGGTTACTGCACCAGCACAAGACACCAATATGGCGCAACCAAACATGATACGGTTACATGATTGGCTGTTAGTGTGTCACTCCCTACGTTACTAGGTTACCAGAGTGTGAGTGCCTTTGTTAATGCAACCAAACTTGCTTTGCAACCTCAGTTTTCTTCCGACGAAGAATGTTAAAATATCGAACGTCTTATCGAGCACATTTATCGCTATCGATCCCGTGTCTATCGCGATACATATCGTTATCGTTTTATCGCCCAGCCCTATACATGGTACATGAACATGACAGATTTGCAGTCAAATACATTCATCATGATGTTTGTGTAAAAAATAAAGTGTACAGCTGTAATTCCTTACAATGTCCAGGTTAATCGTGCAGGACCGCACTCTACTGTCTCTATCTCCACACTTGTCATACACACAGTGAAGGTGACGTAAAACAATAAAGCATTAAAAAAAATAAAATGAAGTCAGCAGAAGACAGAACTGGGGGTATGAACTCTCGTTATAATCAAGTGCTTCAGTCCAAAAGCTGCTTGTTATGCCGAATAACAGAAAAGTAAAATCACTTCAGAAACCCTTTCACTGAGCATTCTTATGCTTTAGAGCTAATCAGGGCACACGAGTCTGAAGTCTTCACCCTGTCAGAGCATCTCCACACCACTGATATGTGTATAAACCAGGCCTAAGACTACAGACAGGTCAGAGTCCATGCTACCTTCTGAGGGGGCTACGATCCTTTAACATCTACAGAGCTATGTGGTGAATGTTCTGCCACTCTGTGCTGGGGCAATAAGCCCAGGGCAGATGATCAGGAAGGCTGAATTCATGTTGGCACCATGGCTATCACCGCTCAGGCACTCCATCACTGTACAGACACAGCAGAACTTTCAGCAGCAGCTTCAGTAGAAAGAGCGACTCTCACCACAGAAGCTCCAGCATATTCAGACTCCCAGAATATTTGTCATTTTTTACTTTAACTCTCTATTTCTACACTAGTATTAGATTGCACTTAGATTTTATTTGACTTTACATGAGGTTTGGGAGGATTGACCTCAGGAATGGCTGAAAGATTCAACCTCTCAGTGGTCCAGACCATTTAAACCTGTGGCTTTAAGATCATCAGAAATAATGATCTTAAATAAATAAACTGTGTTTCTCAGAACTTTTTACAGCCTCGATGTAAAGACATCACTATTAAAGGAACTGCAGGAATATCCAACACCTTCTGATTACTCTCTGTGACAATATCTTGTATTCTTCACATCGGTTACTACACACGCTGGTGACCTGGTGATGTCCAAGATGTGAAGCAACAAGAAAAAGCTCTTATATTGAGTAAAAAGTGTTAAATGCTAGCTTAGCAAATGTTTTGTTTTAGGAAATCTCTTCATTGTACAGTCATGAAATAACTTTCTCCTTTTAGTAATGACCTCGTTGCCCTTCTGAATCAAATTAGGACACACAGTTTGATTTACCTGTTGACCGAGTGCCATGTCAGCTAGCTCACTTGTCCTTGTATAGCAGCTTTCACGATGGACGTCGTCACAAAGCGGCTGTAGAGAAAAAAATCAGGGTATAAACTTTAAATGTACAAATGTAACGACTCAAAGGGAACAATCCTCCTCTGCCTAGTGCTTTATTATTTAAATGCAGTATTGAAAATGGTTCCCGAAAAGATATTAAAGCTTCAATACCTCATGCAGCTATAAATACACAATACAATACACCTGGACTTGTTTAATGCTACAGGACTGAGTGGAGTGTCGTTTTGTACAGTAGACGTGTCTGTGATCACAGGAAACCGTATCAAATGTGAAACCTTGAAGTGTTTGTCGGGGTCAGTCAGTGGGCCTCAATGTTCTCCTTTCAGCTTTTTAATCCATCTAGCTCCTCTTTTTTCCTTCCTTATTTCAATCGGTCTGGACCCTGATGCACACCAGGCAGAAGTTAATGCAGCTGCTGGAGAAGTTTTATGATCCCTGGGAGAGTCGGTGCAGCAGTCATGGCTCTGATCCAGCAGCGGCCACATTCACGCTGTTAGTGAGTGGGTGGGAAGGCGAAATGGGGTTCATCTTACCAGGAAGGCTTCTTCCTCTCACAAATTGCACTCCCACGCACAAGTGGCACTCCACAGACGTGTCTGGTCTACTTCCATCGCCAAGACACAAGATTTCTCTTCCTAGATTTGATGAGGGGCCGACTGGGGGCAGGAAGAGTGGGCTGATGGACGTTCACCTGATTATGACCTCCAGTGTTTTGAGAAGGTGCTGTGGACCTTCAGTGATTGGGTGGATGTTTAATTGGGAGATGGTGTTGTTTTACACACACTAACTCAGATGCAGCTCACAGGAAGCAACAGAATAATTATGGATTTGGGGCCTGCATAAGAAAAATCACAGTAAGGCAGCCAACAAGTGATTTGTCTGGTGTGTTTGTGTGTGTGTGTGTGCATGCACTTACCTCGCATGATGATCACTGCGTAGGTGTGTGTTTGTTCACCCACAGGGCCACTGGAGGTGCTCAGATTTGAAACGGATGTCCTGAAGATTACTGGCTGCAGTTTATCATGTACTGCGTCCAAACCACGTTCAGTGATTTTAGAAGTTTAGATGATTCACAACTGTTCCGAATTATAAAAGGAGCGAGTTGCCATGGGCATTTGTTTAAAAATTTTCCCTCACTCACCCCCCAGACCCCATTCCCCCGCCCACCCTTACAGCCCACAACTTTTCATCTTGCAGCACACTCGATTTATCGCCACTCTCACAGCAGAAATATAGACGTTTATGTTTGTGCTCTGATGATTTTTCTGAGCAAGGAGCAAAACTAGGGAAAGTATTAGCATAAGGATGAGGATGTACATGTACAGAGTCAGCATGGTCATACCATACAACATGGTTGGCTACTGGTTAGGAAGTTGAGTTGAAATGCCAGGAGCACCAGGCTGCCACTGCTGGACCATTCAGCAAGTTCCCAAACCATTCAGTTGTGAAAATTATTTTAATCTTCTGTTTCAAGACAAATCAAACACAACAGATTTTCTGAAGAAGATTGATGTGTTGGTGTAGTGGGTAGCATGGCCTCCTCACAGCTCCCTGTTTCTGTGGAGTTCCTGCACATGTTCTCCCCTTGTCCAGGTGGGTTTCCTCCTGGGTTTCCTTCTTCCTCCCAAATACATGGCAGTTAGATCCCTGGAGGTTGATATGTGTGCATGATGTCCTGTACTGTCCTGGACTGGTCTCTCATCCAGGGTGTATAGCTAACTCACTCCCAGTGTTCCCAGGAGAGGTTCCTGATCAGGATAAATAAAACTTTTTGAGAAAGTTGGAACTCCAGGAACACATTAATGATGAGGCCTGGCTGGAAAGATTTGGTTTCCGATTATTAGTCACTACACAGTTTGTTTATTTATTTGCCTTACTGGGAATATTTTCTTTCATTTTTATTCCACAACGTTTACTTCTCCATTTGTCCTAATGCTAAATTTTACCACATGACAAGCGTAGTTGTCCCGTTTTACTCCTTTAACGTCTTTAAAGATCCATTTCACCTTGTGTTTAAGTGTTCAGGGCAGGCAAGGAAAAAAAAACATGTCCCAGGTTTCTGGAGGCCGTTTCTTTTGAAACAGCTCAGCTAGCTTGATGTGGATTTAACTAGACAACAGGGAGGAAGTGTTTCACTTAATGCTGCGTTCCAAAAGATATCAGGACACCCCAAAGCCATAAATTAGCATGGGTTACTCACCTGCCTCTCACCACCTCCTGGGACATGCTGGAGCTTAAATCGTCCCTTTTATGTTTGCGTCTGATGGCTCTGCTTTTCCTGAGCGAGTGACTTACTGAATACAGGTCAGCGCTGTGGGATTTTATCCTCAATGTCCCTGTCCAAATGCCCTGTGAGTAAATCACATGGAGGAAGTTTGTGTAGTAAAACATTGCACACCGTCATGCTGCCATGCAGGACACAAGATTTAAGACTAGGAAATGGAAAGTAATGTGATTTTGGATGTTGTTTTTAGTGGTTAAAGCTTTACATGCATTTTTAGTGCGACCAGAGACATTGTGTAGTGAGGTTTGGGTGAAATAATAGCTGGTGGATCTAACCGAGGTGTTTTTGCTCATGGAGTTGGCTGAATGAGTGACTCCTCATGAACAAGAGCAGCACAGGTCATGAACCAGCAATCCATCAACATCCAGAAATGTCTAAAAAGCCTTTGCACTTAAATTGCTGCAGTTAAGAAAGAAGCTCTGGAGATGAGCGTCCAGCAGAAGCGATTTGTTTGGAGATCAGTTAGTGGTACTGGTTCTGTTTGGGATGTGTGATGGCCTGGAAAACCCCTTCACCCGATCCAGATCTGACACACATTCTACCATTTATAATTCTCCAGGGTTTCCTGAACTGAAACACGGTTCTCTTTCGCTGTACATTTTCTACTTTATGTCAACCAAAACTCAGGATCTGTCAGTTCACAGTGTGGATTTTAAAAACATAGAAAAGAGAAAACAGAGCAAATTGCCACCAAGATTTGGTTTCAGTTCCTCTGACGATGTGGCGCTGCATTATGGTTGTGATATGATGGGGTAATATCAGTATCAGCATAACTGTACAGGAATAACAGAACTGTAGTTCACTCTCTCTCATCTTCTACCGCTTATCCGAACTACCTCGGGTCACGGGGAGCCTGTGTCTATCTCAGGCGTCATCGGGCATCAAGGCAGGATACACCCTGGACGGAGTGCCAACCCATCACAGGGCACACACACACACTCTCATTCACTCACACAATCACACACTACGGACAATTTTCCAGAGATGCCAATCAACCTACCATGCATGTCTTTGGACCGGGGGAGGAAACCGAAGTACCCGGAGGAAAACCCCGAGGCACGGGGAGAACATGCAAACTCCATACACGCAAGGTGGAGGCAGGAATCGAACCCCGACCCTGGAGGTGTGAGGCGAACGTGCTAACCACTAAGCCACCGTGTCCCCAGAACTGTAGTTCTTTTGTTTTTAATAATTGCACACTAAATGGAAGTGAACAAAAACAGCTGATGTAAGTAAAATCATCAACCTCTGAACAGTTCACCATCATGGATCATACACACGTCTACGTGATGCACTTTGTATCAGCCATGTCTACTGATCACAGACCGGAATTGATTAGTCCTGTCTGTTTGACATGTAGCCTGAAGCATGTAGACATGGTAACCTCAACAAGCTGCCCAGATGTTTCCAGAAACAGGAGCAGTGTAAACAAAATTCACTATAAACCAACATTTAGTAACACTAGCATTGTGACTGAATCAGGGCCCAGGACTCCCACAGTGCTGTTTATTCAGAGTGACTCCTGGACACAAGCAGGACATCAGCATATAAGCCCCAGCTGTGGAGAACATCTCTACTGTTAAACATTTTACCATCTGTGTCCTCTCTGGGAAATGTTCTGCTTTTAAGTTTTGATTTCAATTCCGTCTGAAAAACATTGATTATGTCTAAACGTTATTACTTTCTAAGGGTTTTATTAAATTCTTACAGACTTTGTTGTGACTTTTTTCCACAGGCTCGGACAGCTAAGAACAGAAAGCTGCAGAAGGAAAAGCAGAAGACTGAAGTGGATGAAACCGTGGAGAAGAGTGTGAACCCGGGGGGATCTTCTCAGGTGGATGAGTACGATCAGGACACTTCAGATGAAGAGGTGAGTTGGCTCGTGTGTCTGTTCACACTGTATAACCATAATAATAAGGCTGGTTTTAATTAAGAGAGGTTTGTTTACTTTGCTCCAAGACGGATCTTTCCAGGAAACGTGCGTAAAGCCGTTGTTGGCCCTTCATTAAGGGGCCATGTACCGAGGGACCGACAAGCTCCTGTTGTTTCTGTTCTGGTTTACAATTTTTGCCTTTTCTTCCTTACTTCAGTTTTCCTTCTGTTTCCCTTTTTTTCTGCCACTTTGGCTCAGCGTTCTGCTGTCACGCATGAGCGCGTTTTTAAAATGTGTAGAAAATGAATACAGACTGTAAGTAGACTCAAAAACAATGCACAAAAATGATCAGGTGATTAAGGAAATATTCAAAAAGTCATCCACATAAACAAAGTCTCCAGCGCTTACACTCATCTGCACCTTTTTACTATTCTAGAAGAATAATGACAACAGCACAGAAGTAACACGAGGAATTATGCAGAGACCCAGAAATGTGTTTTCATGCTTGCTTATAATTATTATTATTATTTTTATGACCGGAAACTGATGTGCAGACCAAACTTTACAGTCTAGAGACTTATGGAGATGGTAGAAATCCACTTGTCTGCAACAGCGCAACACCTTGCCCTGATTGGCCACACGGTGGCGCTACAGCAATCAAAACAGGAACAAAAGACTCGCGCCTTATCAGTGGAATCTTAGATTAAGAACAAAACATAGATATCAGATTTAATTTCTGCTTGGAAATTTCAGAACATTGCCAACTGCTGGTACATACATACATGTATGTGTGTATACATATATATATATATATATATATATATATATATATATATATATATATATATATATATATATATATATATATATACACACACACACACACACATTTTGATTAGAATTTCTGTTTCATTTGTCCTAAAATCATGAAAGTTTAGCTTAATGTCGGCCATTTTAAATTGTGTGTTAGTACATCGAGTGCCACTGACTTGTTTCATTTCCAATTTACATTTTAAGCGCTTGCTAAATAATAGTTAGTCTCCTGTTACTCAAGCAATTAAGGTCCTTAAAGCTCTTGAGCTGGGATTATTGCTGCACAGGGCTGTATTTACCTTTTTTATTCTTCATTCTAAGTAAAAACTACAAAACACTTCGATACTAGTGCATTAAAGTCACATTTTAGAAGTCAAACTGCTTTATGCTAAAACTCGGTTGTGAGAAATCTCCCAATGTAAAAAAGACGTATTTGGACGTTATTGGACTGCTGAAGCTTCAGCAGATTTCAGATGATCATCTCTGCTAAGGTTGCTGCTTTTCTGTAAATCTGTATTACATTGCACTTTTTCCTCAGTTTTGTTTTGATTTCCTAACTTTATGAGGCCTCCAGAGTTGTGATGCAGACCTTCTTTCATTACCAGGAGCTCTGTGACTTCTCATATTTGCACGTGGAGCCATTAAAAAATTCTTCCTGTTCTCTTTCATTTAAATGCTCCATTGCAAATCATTGACCCCTGGCACACGGAGGGCTGGAGTGTCTGTGAGGCTGTACAACCTAAACACGTCAGCCATCCAAAACTCTTCTTGGCAGTTGCCTACCAACCCAGAATGACCTGTTAACAGTGGCTGTGTTTTGGGGGGGCAGATTCCTGCTTTGTGTATTTGGGGTGGTTGAGAGTCAGTGACCACCTTCCTCATTTACTCCGGAAGTGCTGAACATTTTTCCAATCTTGTGAGTGGTTGTTGCCAGATATGGTTCTTTCTGTAGGCCTCGATGAGGGCAGCTCACAGTCCCAAACTTCTGACTACTAATCATTTATTTCAGCTTTATTACTTTGACATTGAGCCCCTGACCTTTTGAACAGTGAAATAAATGATTATTATCCTCAAGCCTAACGGTGAGTTCCCCACATGGAGGCCTACAGATGTTTATATGTGTAGTTGATGGAGAAGAAGGTGCTCTACCTGGGATTGGATGCATTAAATTTCTGACAGAAAAAACCCTCTTCTAGGGTCATTGCTTGTGACTTCTGAAACTTGTTGATCTGATCCACTCGGTGTTCACACTACATGAGCTCAATAAGTGAAGCGAGAGTTTCCAGCCTCCGCAGAGGATGTAGACATGTTCACCTCACATTTCAGGGCTCCACTCCAGCCAGGCCTCTTTGTTTTTTTTTTTTGTTTGTTTGTTTTGTTTTTTGTTTGTTTGTTTTTTGCTCCGGTCCTCGGTAACATTTGTGAGCCACCAGTTTCCCCAAATATATTTCAGGATACTCAGAGATGGTTTTCTGTTTGTTGTAGCAGGAGAATCTTGTTTTTCACCTCATCGATTTCATCATGCTCTGCATCTCAGTTTCTGCTTCGTGTGTGGTTACATGGTTGTTTTGTAACATTTGGGCCCTGACCTTTTTTTGCCTGCGGACAGCAGATAAGATCGGCTCCAGGTCTCTCGGATCTCGGCACAAGTTTCTACAAATAAAAAACTGCAGACTTCCAAATCTTCCAAAGTTTAGAGCCTTCTTTCTCGTCCACCCTCCTTTGTAATAATGGGCTATTTCCTGTGAGCAGAGTGTAGAGGGAATACGGGCAACTGCGCCGTCTGTCCAAGACATAGCCGGCAGGAAATCAGACACCCCCCACCCCACCCCCCAATGGCTTTTCCATGTGCTCAGCAAAATGAATGAAGACACATTGCAGAATAAGACCAACCATGACTCTGTCTTCCGGCCGCTGACCGGCTACTGCAAGAAAAAAGTCCTGATCATTACCAGGAGCTGTGCACCGTAAAGGTGCAGGAGGGGCATTTAAATTGTTTGCGTGAACGTGCATAAGCAGGCGTAACATATTCATCCAGACAGTCCTGAGAGGAAGCAGCTTGCACAAGTGTGAGAATGTGGTAGACTGTCGTCCAGATGGTGTTGCGTCTTTATTGAGCTATTGTGTAGCTCAGCGTGGGAGTGAGAGATGGTATTATGCACTCATCCCAGAGATAAACCTGATTCATCTGCATGAGCGGAATGTAGAAAGGTGATGGTTCAGTTTCATGACCCAGTCGTTCTACCTGTGCTAACGATGTGCCCGCTTGGGATCAGTGCTGCCCTGGAACTTGCTCTTTTATATCAGATAGAGAGCAGACGTTACAGAACCATGATGTATCATCTAAACATGACTCATATCCACCTCTTCTTCTTCTGCTAAAGTGTCCCTCCATCTCTCCCTCCACCCATACATCCATCTAACCCATCCATCCCACAGAACAGTGGATTTTCATCATCAGTCCTTCACACTTCACACACTTTATTGTGGTGGTGTTCTTGTCTCTGGGCATTTCAGTCTTATTTCTGTTAGCTACTGTTCTGCTCTCGGTCTCTAGACAAATTCTTTATGGTATTTGGCAGACGTTCCTTATCCAGAATGACTCACATTTATCTCTTTTATAAAAGCGAGCTCTATAAGGTTTAAGGACAGGGGCAGCATGGTAGGGCTGGGATTTGAACTCATGACCTTCTGGTCACTAGTCCAACATCTTAACCACTGAGCTCCCTCTGTCTAAGTAGTGACCTCAACTGAGTCTGTAATAAAAACACAAAAATACTAGAGAGACTTTCTCCACTGAGGGTTGTTTAGAAAATCCCAGTAATTCTGGAAATTGCTTACGCTCATTAGGAGCAGTGATGATGAACCACACGTGTGTGATGACATTGTGGTGTAAGAGCGGCGCGTAAGAGCAGTGTTCAGCAGGACAGTGTGATGATGTAACACTGATACATTTCACACTGTGCTGTTCAGTTAGCGATACTCTGAACATTCCTACATGTTTTTAAAAATACATTGGCTTATGTGTAAAAGTTTATAGAAGTCATTTGTTAAAATTTTAAATTCATATAAATGTATTTATTTAATTTCAGTTAAAGCCTTCCATCTAGTGAGTGTCGATCTGATGTCCTTCAGAAGACTCCATGTGTCCCGTGTGTCAGTTCCTTCCCCTCTCTCTCTTGTGCTCTCTCTCTCTCTCTCTCTCTCTCTCTCTCTCTCTCTCTCTCTCTCTCTCTCGTGCTCTCTCTCTCTCTCTCTCTCTCTCTCTCGTGCTCTCTCTCTCTCTCTCGTGCTCTCTCTCTCGTGCTCTCGTTCTCTCTCTCTCGTGCTCTCGTTCTCTCTCTCTCGTGCTCTCTCTCTCTCTCTCTCTCGTGCTCTCTCTCTCTCTCTCGTGCTCTCTCTCTCTCTCTCTCTCTCTCTCTCTCTCTCTCTCGTGCTCTCTCTCTCTCTCGTGCTCTCTCTCTCTCTCTCGTGCTCTCTCTCTGATTCTTTCTCTCTAAGGCTCTCACTCTCTTGTGCTCTCTCTCACTCACTCTCTCTCTCTCATACTCTTTCTCTGATTCCTTCTCTCTAAGGCTCTTGCTCTCTCTTGTGCTCTCTCTCACTCTCTCTCTCGTGCTCTTTCTCTGATTCCTTCTCTCTAAGGCTCTCGCTCTCTCGTGCTCTCTCTCTCTCGCTCTCTCTCTCGTGCTCTCTCTCTCGTGCTCTCTCTCGGCCTCTCTCTCTTGGTCTCTCTCTCGGTCTCTCTCTCTCAATCTCTCGGTCTCTCTCTCGTGCTCTCTCTCTCGATCTCTCGTGCTCTCTCTTGGTCTCTCTCTCTCTCGTGCTCTCACTTGCTCTCTCTCTCGCTCTCTCTCTCTCGTGCTCTCTTGCGTTTTCTCTCACTCTCTCTGATTCTCTGAGGAGAAACACATTAGATTTTCTCAGTACGCAGAGCTGCAGTAGTGTGATGTAAAGAGCATGTATAACTTCCTGCTCGTATGACTTGAGATTTCCTGCTGGATGGCATGAGGTGATTCCAGCATAATCATGAGGCCACTGAGCCACACTGTGTCTGCGGCTGGTGTTAATCTGATACAGATCAGAGAATCTTGACAGCAAGAAGGACTTGCTTCAGCGTCAGAATAAAATAATCATTCCCAGCTCTCAGCCACTGCTAAAACCTCCTTTATGGAAGTCCGTGTAGCTCTGGACGATGTAGAGAGAGCAGTCGGTGCTGCTGAGCACACAGATGACTGTATTTTCCACAGTCTGACATCACTCTGGTTTCCCAATAAAAACCCTGCAACATAAAGTCCACTCAGAGACGTCTGTAGAAGTCTTCGGGACCTAACATCCTTATTCTGGAGAAGGTTCTAGTATTATTTCTAAATAAATAATAAAGGTCTAGGCCATTGTCATGTTGTTTTGAACTTAAAGTCCAGATCTGTGTGGAGAGTCAGTGTTGGACTGCTGAAGAATAAACAGCTGGTTTGTGTCCATGCTTTCTGATTATGACATTCTTTTATAAGAAAGTATGTGTGAAGAAAGGTGGAAGTGTTTAAACGCTTAATTCAGCAGCTCACACACCTCCTACACACATGCAGAGGGGAAGTGAAGTTTTCTCTTCTCAGAAGGAATGAAATTACCATCCAGTAATTAACTAACGTGTGTCTGCGTGGGTGTGTCTCTGCTTGCGTGGGTGCGTGTCTGCGCGTCTGCATGTGTGTGTGCGTGTGTGTGCGTGTCTGTGTGCGTGTCTGTGTGCGTGTCTGTGTGCGTGTCTGTGTGCGTGTCTGTGTGCGTGTCTGTGTGCGTGTCTGTGTGCGTGTCTGTGTGCGTGTCTGTGTGCGTGTCTGCGTGCGTGTGCGTGTCTGCGTGCGTGTGCGCGTCTGCGTGCGTGTGCGCGTGTCTGCGTGTGTGTCTGTGTGCGTGTCAACATGGCTTATATTTCAGGTCAATTTGAATACACTCTCTTGAAGCCCTGAAACATGACTTAAGTAACAAAAGTAAACATTGCCACATGCATTAAAGATGGTTTATTGAGAATTAGGAGGTCAGGATGTAATGACGTGTCACAGATACAACACGGAAGAGACATATCTGAATGTTAGACCAGGAGTGATGCAACTGTGTCCCCTATAGTGTCCTTTGTCGCATCATGTCCTCTGTAGTCTCCCCTTTAGTCTCCCCCAGTAGCATCCCCCGTAATGCCCTGTCCCCTGTAGCATCCTGTCCACTGTATGTCCCTTGTAGTGTCCTCTGTAGCATAGTGTCCTGTAGCGTCGTCTGTAGTGCCCTCTCCCCTGTAGCCTTCCCTGTCCTCTGTAGTGCCCTCTCCTCTGTAGTGTCCCCTGTACTGTCCTTTGTAGTGTACTCTCCCTTAGTGTCCTCTGAATCTTTGTCATCTGTAGCACCCTGTATTTTATAGCAACATCTCACTTATAGCTTCCTGCCTTCTGTAGTGTCCCCTGCAGTGTCTTCTCTGTAGTGTCCTGTCCCCTTTAGCACCCTGTCCTCTGTAGCGTCTGCTGTAGCGCCCTGTCCTCTGTAGCGTCTGCTGTAGTGCCCTGTCCTCTGTAGCGTCTGCTGTAATGTCTTCTTGTAACATCCTGTCCTCTTTAGTGTTCTATGTAGTGTATGTCTGTCTTTCTTTAGATTTTATTTTGAAACTTAAGGTTTAAAATACTCTGATCATGAGATCATGGATAAAAGATCTGTCCGTTGGAATCGATTGGTCTTTGGGAACCTGCACCATTAGAGGAACCTGAGCTACAGTTGACTCTGGACTAGAATATAAGAGATTTTGGTGCGTCTGCAGCAGGTGAAGAACTTTCCATAAGCTTTCCTTTCTGAGGACACAAAGGTCTGCTTTCAGTCTCTTTTAGTCTGCTGAAATCAATACGGTGATAAAATGGACAGATCGCTCGTAAATTATGTGGAATTTTGGCCTGTCACTGTGCTATCAGCAGGAAATCTCTTTTTAATAGTCTATTTAAGGAGAAGCGGGGATGTGTTTTTCTAAGTCGACGAGGGAATGTTGATCTCCAGCACTTCTCTGGGTTTGGGGGTAGAGGTACGAGGGTGGTCTGAGGAACGTGACTGGGTGGATTGTGACTCGCGCTGGACGGATGGAGCCGACAGCACCCTGCTCTTCAGTCTGTTCTTGCAGGTGTGTGGAGTTTGGTGGGGGAGGGTTGAGGATAGGACCGAGGAGAGACTATTTTTCCGCTGCTGCCAAACCAGCCACCTGTCGTTCCATCGTTTTTAGGATTTCCTTTTCATCCGGTCTTCAACACAACTCCCTGTTGGCCCAACGTGTGTCCGGCCAGAGGCCTGATTGAAACCAACTGCCAGTGATCCTGTCATGGGGGGGTTTGGAGCTAGCGCCTGCCATGGGTGAGAAGGGGTTATGTCAAGGATTTTCAGGAAGGAGAATTCAACACTTTTCCCTTAAGGCATAAATGCATAAGCTGTATATTCTACATCACAAAGACAGACAATTCATCTACATTCACTCCGTCAAGACAGATTTTCATCTCTGCTTTATTTATTTATTTTTAATCGAACACTTTACATTAAAAAGTCCTGAGTTCCTTTCTCCCTTGTATCCTGTTCCACACCTTCAGTTTTTCTGAAACAGCAGTTTACTTTCCTTTCTTATAGCTCTAAATGACATTGTGCATATTTTAACCCGAAACAAACATTAAAACAATTTTTTTTTTCCAGTATGTAAGGAAGAAACAAAAATATCAGTATGTGACTAACATCTGGATGTTTTCGGTTAACGGTTAAGAAGGAAAGTTGCAATCTTGGGCAAATTGTTTGCTCTCCTGGCTCCGACTAAATGGCTTTCACTTCTGTCATAATACTTGAGTCTGTAGTGAGGAAAGCTTCAGGGCATCATTAGATATTTAATTTTCAATAAATAACGACTGTCTCTGAGTGATGTACCGGATGCTCGGAGGCCAGGTGGGAAACCCATTTGAAACCTGGTTTGCCAAAATGCAAACTTTCCACATGCTTTTTCCAAGGTTAAAGCCTGTGTACAAGAATCTCAGCTTATTTATTTATCAGGAGTTGAGTGGCAAGTTCATGCTGGAAGCAACCGCTTACATCAGCCTTGTTTTATTTACTTATTTATTTATTTGCTCTTTTTTGCTGTGGTTAATTGCTTGACCTCTGAGTGACCTTCATTTTCAGGACTGAGGTTTTGGTGTTGTAAAAATAATGATGAGATTTATTATGGGTTTTGTTTTCATAAAGCCAAATAAGATGATGAAGACTGAGGGTAAAGGATTAGATGGGGTGAAAGTGTACAGGGTGCTGTAGCTTCCGAAAGGTTCAAGCTCGAACAAAATGGAGCATGGATCTCTTCCTCCTCTGTAAGAGCCACGCTCAGTGCGATGGGATGCCTGAAACAAAACAAGCTGATGCTAAGCAGAGCAGAATCAGGCCAGACCAGTCTGCTCGTCATCTGCTAACCATCCTCCAGACAGACTCGAGGCTTAGAGGAAACTTGGCCATTGGGACCATTATTACAGTCACATCCAGTCTCGTGCTGTGGAGTTGGAGCTGGGAAATGGCCTGTGTGCCCTGATGGTATGAGCGCTCGGTCTCTGCAGATTGTCATGGTCAGGTTAGCAAAAAGCTTCCCTGCTTATTAAAGGTGGAATGCCTTGGTACATTTATGCACTGGTGCGTCATTAGTGGAAAAAAATTTAATTACACATTTTATAATGACCAAGAAATGATCGGAGGCAGCAGTGTGTTCAGCTTCATGGAAATCTGTTCTGGTTACAGACGCAGTCTACACTTCAATTCTTTAAAATGTCCAACAAGATCCTATTTATCATTGACACCGAATAAAGGCTAGTTTAAGAAAAGCTTAGTTTTATGTGTAGTTGCACACAAGCTAATTATATTCATGAGGTTAAAACTGTCTCATTAAAACAGAATAATTTTAAAAGGTGTTTTAATTAAACAGTGCTGCAATTTCTAAGGAGGGTAAATGATCTGGTCCCTAAAACAAAAGAAAAAACCCTCTTGAGTGCAGTGGAGCTGCAGCGTCAGAGGTTTATATGAGTGGTGTGTAGTGGAGAAGGTGTGGAGGTTAGCGGGTTTGTGTGGATGTGGCTGTTTACGCTGATCAGAGAAGTGAGTCTACAGCATGGCCCTCAGAGGTCTACATAAGGGAAAACTCTCAGCACGACTGTGTAGGAGTCTGAGACCAGACGCTGCTCTGTAACCTGACCTGTGCTGCTGAAAGGCAGGGTTTTTTTTTCCTCACGCTCTAAAGTGATCTGGATTGTGGACTTCAAGAGGATCTCAGCTTGGGAACTCTGTGGGCAGTCAGTCAGGTCACATGAGCAAGCAGAGGCTGCAGGATCTGTCCAGATCTCCTCCACATACAAACCTTGGAGATGCTACTGAACATAGTGAGGCTTTATTGTAACAGGATGTGATGGACATGATGCCCGTGATGGAAGAAGGACGTAAGTGGGAGTGTTTCATATAACCTGTGAGCACTCTGGGGTTTTCTTTTCCCCTTTGGAGGTCATTTACCAGCCTGTGACTCTAAAGACATCACACACAGTTAAGTCTGAGACAAAAAAAAATAAATATTTGATGAGAATAAAATAAAAGGCTTGTCTGTGTAATGTTTTTAATTTAATGATCAGTGAGTATATGAATTCTGCCATATTTAACATACATTACATTTTGTTCAGTTTATTAAATTAGAGCCGGTTGATTCTTAAGCTAAAAGCACGACTGAACGTGCGAGATGTGTGTGAGATCAGATCAGATTTGTTAAAGGAGACGTTTCATTGTTCTCCGTCTTCCCAGTTCTACACACTCTCTCTGATCGTACACTTCCGCTTTAACCCTCAGCGCCGCTTCTCTCTCCTCGTGTTCGGTCGCTCGTCTCTGAAGGTTTTTGTCTTGATGAAGATCTTAGTGTCTGCTCTGTGCTGAAGCTGGAGACTGGAGATGTCCAGTGAGGTGGAGAAGTGAGTTGTATACGGATATGAAAATCTTCTGAAATCTGGGTCATCACCGTGATTACTGTCCGAGTGTCATTTATATAGGATCAATTAAATATGTTTTTATTTGCATATATACACCATAAAGTCTCCAGTCAGAAGTTTGTGATGTTCCTCAAATCTCTGAGTCCTTCTCCGTCTCTGTTAATTCCTCAGCGCTGTTTTTCTTTCTCTGTCCTTGCCCTGAAATGAGCAGAGAGGAAATGATGAGTTTTATAAACACACTGCAGAAAAAGCCAGTTATTCAGAATAAATAATTACTTAAAAAGTTAAAAATAAATGTTTTTTTTGTTTTTGTTTGTTTGTTTGTTTATTTAACTTCACATCCACTTCTCACACACTGAGTTTCTGTAGGCATTGTCACCTGCTTATCTTACACACAAACACTCTCTCTCTTTTTTTATTAGCTGAGAGATGTACAGATGTAATCACAACCCTTTTATTCTCCGTACAGACTTCACCTGACTGACTGCGGCTGCAAGCATCACACGAGAGAGAAAAGAGAACCGTCTGCGTTTGTTTTTCATCTTTTTTCGTAACGCACTGAATTCTCAGGAGCCGAAGCGCAGACATGTTTTTCTTTAGTCTTGAGACGTAACGCAAATATTTTGGTTGGTAGGTTGAAGGTAATGATGTCATATTTGGTATCTGTTACGTCGATTAGATCACCAGCCTTTAATGGACTCGCAGTGGAATAATATTTGCGATCTTTTGAAGCCGAGCTGTTTGTGTGATTTCGTTCGGCTGCTAGTCTTTAAAAGGGACCATTTTCTTTCTTCCCGTCATTTATTTGTGAAGTTTTTAGATCTTTTGTACTGCCCGTGTTTCTGGAGGGAAATCTGGCTAATGATTTCAGCTGTTTGATTACGAACAGCACTGATGAACGGAACTTTTCTGTGTGCCACTGATGAAGGAAATCTTAAAAATCACACAATGTGTACGGAGTTACATGACTCAAGAACTTCAGGATGTACAGCTGACTTTAAATACCACAAGACTTCTGATATCACACATACACACACACACACACACATGCACACAGTGTGTCGGGTTTGACCGTCATTTGTCCTGCTGAAGTTACAGATATTATACAGTAAAGTTTTGCTCTCGCTCCTAACGATCTGTGTTTGTTTTAAAAATCTAAAAAAAATTGATTTGTTCATATTTTTGTCATATTTTTACATACCACGTGTCATTTCTTGGTTACTTGTGTATTCTTATCTGTCCCTTTAGTTAAACATTTAACCAGATATTTTTTTTTTACTTGTAGTGATTTTTTGTTATCGAAAAAAAATTATTTTTGAACTCCCTCTTGTTGTTAAAGTAACCATGAGTCTGTGTGTTATTTCTGCTGCTCTGTATTCAGTGGCTCTGATTTCTGTCTGCTTTATCTCACAATATGAACGTATGAAACCTGGCAACAATTAAACATCGGTATTCCCTCTGCACGTCCTGCGTTCACTGGGTTTTTCCTTCGAAACAATAAAGCGCTGAGTCTTGGCTGAGCGGTGTGTTTTGCTCTAATAAGCCGGGCTGCAGCGTGCGGTTTGGCGGATCTCGTGTTAGAGCTCGGTCTGGTTTAAGTATCTCAATCACACACAAATCCTCAACGCCATTGTCCGGTTTTCATATAACACACACCATCCTTTCAGCTCTGAGGTCAGGAGTGAGGTGAAGTGAGGTGGATGCTTTGTTTTGCTGCACTTTGCCTGGCAAATTAGGTTAAATGAAAATTTGTAAGCCTTTGAGATGATATCTTTTCTTAAGCAGCGCGTTCTGCTTTACAGGGTTCTTAATGGAGCGTTTAGGAAGAACTTTATTACATTAGGAAAGTGAGTGGCTCAGGATGGTGCTGAGCTGCTTGACAGATGTTTTCTCAATGCTGTGGTTTAATATTTAGCTCACAGGACATTAACATTTGCATATTTATATCTCCCGTTGGCCCATTTGTCATAAACATGCATATTTTAATTCACTATAACCTTAGTGTACGTCAGGGCTTTCACTGAGCTTCAGTTTTATAGAGCTTTACATTTTTGATGAGCTGAGAGCAGCGTGGTGGTTATGACACCGATATCTGATGACTTTACCCTTAACCCTGTGAGTTAACTGGGCACACACTCCTCTGCTTTAGGTCTGGTGTGACTGCGTTCCTCATGGCTGAGCGACTGATGTATTTTTATCGTGATGTGCTGAAGGTTTTGTGGCCGGGGTTACTGAGGACCGGAGGCAGAACGACAGACAGGACATCTGCAGACTCCCTGACAGTCGGGTTCCAGCAGCAAGTGTGTGATTTTATAAAGTCTCCTTATGAACTATAAGGAACAGCATTAAGTGGAAACTGGAGACTGAGCTCTGAGAGTGCAGTAGCCTGGTGTTTGTAGCCGTTATCCTGACCGAAGTGAATGTCATTACAGGGTGAGATTCAGCATAGAGACCTGTTATGAGCTCGATACTAAACATGGACGTAAGCCAGAATCTTTCTCTCTCTCTCTTTTTTTTTTTTTTTTTTTTTTTTTTTAAATTTAGAACAAAATGGTTGTGTATTTTTAAACATTTAATTTAGCACAGTATGACCCGACATGCTGCTTATGCATTTACAATCACGTAAAATCAATTTAAGACTATACACAATATATATAAAGGCATCATGCAGCTGCAGTAGGTTCATGGTTCAGCCCAATCAGGGCAGACGTCTGTGTTGACCACTCACCATTTTCCTCTGGTTGCTGAGGCAGAAAGTGCAGATCTGTTTGGGCTGCGAGTTCTCAGAATCACATGTAGGTGATCCATGATGATGATAGTAGGCTGTAGAAGGTCCACCGCTGTGGCAGGGCTGCCCGTCACCACAGGCCTCGCCTACCAGTAGGACGTTGCCGAGGTGCGAGATGTAGCTGGAAGCAAGGCGCAAAGTCTCAATCTTGGACAGCTTCCTGTCTGCCGGCTCGGTGGGGATAAGAGTCCTGAGAGCTGTAAAGGCCGTATTCACGCTGTTGGTACGGTCTCGTTCCCGCGCGTTAGCCACGTTCCGTTTCCGCCCTTCACCCGGTGGACTGCCTGCAGTGCCTGGTAGCAGCCCACCAATGTGCCCTCCTCCACCTCCGCTGCCCGGTTTCCTTTTCCTGCCACCCACCTTCAGCTCGTAGCCAGAGGCGTCCAGTTGGAAGGAGCGGTCATCCGAACCCGAGCTCTCGCTGCCGTTCTCCTCATCCTCAGACATCATGGAGATGTCCGAGTATAGGTAGCGGCTTGGGGCTGGACGCACCATTGCGAATGACATTTTTTGTATAAAACCCTTGTAGAGCACTCTGTGGCTCAGACCTCAGACACGGTCCAGAGTCATGCAGTGTTGGTCATGCAATCACGCAGTGGATAGAAACCATACAGCATGCAGGACCACCTTACTTCACTTCCTCACTTCAGACTCCTTTCTTGCATGCAGAGAACATCAGCGCCGCTGCCTCATGGAGTACTGGATGTTTGTGGAGCAGCACAAAAACGTCTTGCTGACTTTCTAAAGGCTTCAGTTAACGATAATGTTTTGTCTTTTTAGCTTCTTTACTGACATCCACGGTGTTTGGTCTGTCTATCCACAGCTTCTTTGACTTTGTTGAAACTTTGTCCTGTGCTATACTCTCTCTCTCACTCTCTCTCTCTCTCTCTCTCTCTCTCTCTCTCTCTCTCTCTCTCTCTCTCTCTCTCTCTCTCTCTCTCTCTCTCTCTCACTTACTCACTCAATCTTTTGCCTCTCTCTGTGCCTCTGAGTTGAGCTCCACGTGTGGTTTCTGTCTGAGAAATTCAGTACGGTTTGGATTTATATGCTGTGGGAGTGTCTGGGGTGAACGCACTCCTCCTCTCATAGTCAGTCTCTCTCTCTCTCTCTCTCTCTCTCTCTCTCTCTCTCTCTCTTTTCCTCCCTCACTCACTCTATCCATCTCTCTCCTTCACATTTTATGCAAATATCCCAGCTGGCAGCATGGTGGTGGTGAGCTATCAGCGCCCTTATTTTAACCCTCACTTTTCTGGACTGTTTTCACACCAAGTTCACATCTTTCAGCGTTGTTTCTGTTGTCCTCGATTTAAGTTTGTCTTTGTGTTTATTATTTGTGTTTATAAAACCATTTCACAAAGTGCTGTCTAATCTAATGATCACTAGTGCTGTTAGAAATCAGATATAAAGACTTGTTTATTTGCACATGTCACAAATTAAGGGATGTGGTAGCCTAGTGGTTAAGATGTCGGGCTACCAATTGTAAGGTTGAGATTCCTACGTCCAGCAAGCTGTGAGTGACTGCGTGAGTGAGTGAGTGACGGCGTGAGTGAGTGCGTGACGGCGTGAGTGAGTGCGTGACGGCGTGAGTGAGTGCGTGACGGCGTGAGTGAGTGCGTGACGGCGTGAGTGAGTGCGTGACGGCGTGAGTGAGTGCGTGACGGCGTGAGTGAGTGCGTGACGGCGTGAGTGAGTGCGTGACGGCGTGAGTGAGTGCGTGACGGCGTGAGTGAGTGCGTGACGGCGTGAGTGAATGCGTGACGGCGTGAGTGAATGCGTGACGGCGTGAGTGAATGCGTGACGGCGTGAGTGAATGCGTGACGGCGTGAGTGAGTGAGTGACGGCGTGAGTGAGTGAGTGACGGCGTGAGTGACGGCGTGAGTGAGTGAGTGCGTGAGTGCGTGAGTGAGTGCGTGAGTGAGTGCGTGAGTGAGTGCGTGAGTGAGTGCGTGAGTGAGGGCGTGAGTGAGGGCGTGAGTGAGGGCGTGAGTGAGGGCGTGAGTGAGGGCGTGAGTGAGGGCGTGAGTGAGGGCGTGAGTGAGTGACGGCGTGAGTGAGTGAGTGACGGCGTGAGTGAGTGAGTGACGGCGTGAGTGAGTGAGTGACGGCGTGAGTGAGTGACGGCGTGCGTGCATTAGTTAGTGAGTGAGTGACTGCGTGCGTGCATTAGTTAGTGAGTGAGTGAGTGAGTGACTGCGTGAGTGAGTGAGTGACTGCGTGAGTGAGTGAGTGACTGCGTGAGTGAGTGAGTGACTGCGTGAGTGAGTGAGTGACTGCGTGAGTGAGTGAGTGACTGCGTGAGTGAGTGAGTGACTGCGTGAGTGAGTGAGTGACTGCGTGAGTGAGTGAGTGACTGCGTGAGTGAGTGAGTGACTGCGTGAGTGAGTGAGTGACTGCGTGAGTGACGGCGTGAGTGCGTGCGTGACGGCGTGAGTGAGTGCGTGACGGCGTGAGTGAATGCGTGACGGCGTGAGTGAATGCGTGACGGCGTGAGTGAATGCGTGACGGCGTGAGTGAATGCGTGACGGCGTGAGTGAATGCGTGACGGCGTGAGTGAATGCGTGACGGCGTGAGTGAATGCGTGACGGCGTGAGTGAGTGCGTGCATGACGGCGTGAGTGAGTGCGTGCATGACGGCGTGAGTGAGTGCGTGACGGCGTGAGTGAGTGCGTGACGGCGTGAGTGAGTGAGTGACGGCGTGAGTGAGTGAGTGACGGCGTGAGTGAGTGCGTGAGTGACGGCGTGAGTGAGTGCGTGAGTGACGGCGTGAGTGCGTGAGTGAGTGAGTGACAGCGTGAGTGAGTGACGGCGTGCGTGCATTAGTTAGTGAGTGAGTGACTGCGTGAGTGAGTGAGTGACTGCGTGAGTGAGTGAGTGACTGCGTGAGTGAGTGAGTGACTGCGTGAGTGAGTGAGTGACTGAGTGAGTGAGTGACTGCGTGAGTGAGTGAGTGCGTGCGTGAGTGACTGCGTGACGTGACGTGATTTGAGCGTGAGTGAGGTGAGTGAGTGAGCGCTGAGTGAGTGGTGTAGTGACTGCGTGAGTGAGGTGAGTGAGTGATGTGACGATGCGTGAGTGAGTGAGAGTGACGGCGTGAGTGTGAGTGAGGTGAGTGGACTGCGTGAGTGAGGCGTGAGTGAGTGAGTGCGGCGTGAGTGAGTGGTGAGGGTGAGTGACTGCGTGAGTGACGGCGTGAGTGAGAGACGCTGTGAGTGAGTGACTGGTGAGGAGTGAGTGACGCTGTGAGTGAGTGGACGTGGTGGGGTTGAGTGACGTGCGTGAGTGACGTGGCGTGTGAGTGAGTGAGTGACGGCGTGGTGTGAGTGAGTGCGGGTTGAGTGAGTGAGTGACGGCGTGAGTGAGTGAGTGACGGCGTGGTGAGTGAGTGAGGCGTGGTGCGGTGAGTGTGGTGAGTGACTGCGTGAGTGAGTGCGTGCGTGAGTGAGTGAGTGAGTGCGTGAGTGAGTGAGTGACTGCGTGAGTGAGTGAGTGAGTGACTGCGTGAGTGACTGCGTGAGTGACTGCGTGAGTGACTGCGTGAGGTGAGTGAGTGACGGCGTGAGTGAGTGAGTGAGTGACGGCGTGAGTGACGGCGTGAGTGAGTGAGTGAGTGAGTGAGTGAGTGACGGCGTGAGTGTGTGTCGTGGTGAGTGCGTGATGTGAGTGAGTGAGTGACGTGCGTGATGACGCGTGAGTGAGTGAGTGAGTGAGTGAGTGAGTGCGTGAGTGAGTGAGTGACGGCGTGAGTGAGTGAGTGACGGCGTGAGTGAGTGAGTGAGTGAGTGAGTGAGTGAGTGAGTGAGTGAGTGAGTGAGTGACGGCGTGAGTGAGTGAGTGACGGCGTGAGTGAGTGAGTGACGGCGTGCGTGAGTGAGTGACGGCGTGCGTGAGTGAGTGACGGCGTGCGTGAGTGAGTGACGGCGTGCGTGTGTGAGTGACAGCGTGCGTGAGTGAGTGACGGCGTGAGTGACTGCGTGAGTGAGTGACTGCGTGAGTGAGTGAGTGAGTGACGGCGTGAGTGAGTGAGTGACGGCGTGAGTGAGTGAGTGACGGCGTGAGTGAGTGAGTGACGGCGTGAGTGAGTGAGTGACGGCGTGAGTGAGTGAGTGACGGCGTGAGTGAGTGAGTGACGGCGTGAGTGAGTGAGTGACGGCGTGAGTGACTGCGTGAGTGAGTGACTGCGTGAGTGAGTGACTGCGTGAGTGAGTGAGTGACTGCGTGAGTGAGTGACTGCGTGAGTGAGTGACGGCGTGAGTGAGTGAGTGACGGCGTGAGTGAGTGAGTGACGGCGTGAGTGAGTGAGTGACGGCGTGCGTGAGTGAGTGACGGCGTGCGTGAGTGAGTGACGGCGTGCGTGAGTGAGTGACGGCGTGCGTGAGTGAGTGACGGCGTGAGTGAGTGACGGCGTGAGTGAGTGAGTGACGGCGTGAGTGAGTGAGTGACGGCGTGAGTGAGTGAGTGACGGCGTGAGTGAGTGAGTGACGGCGTGAGTGAGTGAGTGACGGCGTGAGTGAGTGAGTGACGGCGTGAGTGAGTGAGTGACGGCGTGAGTGAGTGAGTGACGGCGTGAGTGAGTGAGTGACGGCGTGAGTGAGTGAGTGACGGCGTGAGTGAGTGAGTGACGGCGTGAGTGAGTGAGTGACGGCGTGCGTGAGTGAGTGACGGCGTGAGTGAGTGAGTGACGGCGTGAGTGAGTGAGTGACGGCGTGAGTGAGTGAGTGACGGCGTGAGTGAGTGAGTGACGGCGTGAGTGAGTGAGTGACGGCGTGAGTGAGTGAGTGACGGCGTGAGTGAGTGAGTGACGGCGTGAGTGAGTGAGTGACGGCGTGAGTGAGTGAGTGACGGCGTGAGTGAGTGAGTGACGGCGTGAGTGAGTGAGTGACTGCGTGAGTGAGTGCGTGAGTGAGTGCGTGCGTGAGTGCGTGAGTGAGTGAGTGACGGCGTGAGTGACGGCGTGAGTGACGGCGTGAGTGAGTGAGTGACGGCGTGAGTGAGTGAGTGACGGCGTGAGTGAGTGAGTGACTGCGTGAGTGACGGCGTGAGTGAGTGAGTGACGGCGTGAGTGAGTGAGTGACGGCGTGAGTGAGTGAGTGACGGCGTGAGTGAGTGAGTGACGGCGTGAGTGAGTGCGTGACGGCGTGCGTGCATTAGTGAGTGAGTGAGTGACGGCGTGCGTGAGTGAGTGACGGCGTGAGTGAGTGACGGCGTGCGTGAGTGAGTGACGGCGTGCGTGTGTGAGTGACGGCGTGAGTGAGTGAGTGACGGCGTGAGTGACGGCGTGAGTGAGTGAGTGACGGCGTGAGTGAGTGAGTGACGGCGTGAGTGAGTGAGTGACGGCGTGAGTGAGTGCGTGACGGCGTGCGTGCATTAGTGAGTGAGTGAGTGACGGCGTGCGTGAGTGAGTGACGGCGTGAGTGAGTGACGGCGTGCGTGAGTGAGTGACGGCGTGCGTGTGTGAGTGACGGCGTGCGTGAGTGAGTGACGGCGTGCGTGTGTGAGTGACGGCGTGCGTGAGTGCGTGCGTGAGTGAGTGAGTGACTGCGAGAGTGCGTGAGTGAGTGCGTGCGTGAGTGATCTTTACCTTCCCCCCATTTTATACCTGATCCCAGTATAAACTGCTGTGAAAACCAGTGAAACCTCTGAAACTTTATTTACAAAATATTGTGTCCAGTTTATTATTGTGCAGTGATGTCAGTGATGTCCGGTAGAACTGAGGTATGAGGAAGAAATGCAAACTGGATCCAAACTATAATCCAAATGTATAATGATGTGGTTTGTAACAGGACTTTACAAATGATACCTTAAGTTCAGATAGAAATCATTTTTAAAAAGTAAGTCTCAGAAGCTCAGATGTTCTGAGGGCACAGTAAATCCCTATAAATGCAGACTTGTGTGTTTAGTCTGTGCTGAACCAGAGCCTCATTTATGAAGGATGTGATCTGAAATCAGTGGGTCAGCCAGACCGGATAGATCACTTCCCCAAGAGCTTATGAGCTCCTCAGTACCCTCCATGACCATCAGGATCTGTGTTCTCTCTCTCTCTCTCTCTCTCTCTCTCTCTCTCTCTCTCTCTCTCTCTCTCTCTCTCTCTCTGCCTCTCTCTGTCCCTCTCCCTCTCTCTCTGTCCCTCTCTCTGTCCCTCTCCCTTTCTCTCTCCCTTTCTCTCTCTCTCTCTCTCTCTCTCTCTCTCTCTCTCTCTCTCTGTCCCTCTCCCTTTCATTCTCTCTCTCTCTCTCTCTCCCTCTCTCTCTCCCTCTCTCTCGTCTGTAGGTCACAGATTTTTACCCCATGCTGAGTGGGAGACAACTCATTTGCTTAATCCTAATAAGAAGGAATTTTGACTCGCTTTTCAAGCAGCAATAAAGCATTAGTAGTTTTTTTTTTTAACACTATTCTACTCTGATAATGGTTTCCTCATGTCCTGCAGAAAAATCGGATATACTTTTCCTCTTTTTAAATTTGTCTGGAAAAAAATCTAAAGGTTTTTTTTTATTTCCTCATGAAACTGGTTTTATATCTGAATTGCTTTACCATTCACTTCCTGGTTTAATTCTCTGAACAGACTACAGAGTATCAGTTGTCTGAGTCTGTGGGTTTCACAGGAATCATTCAGTTCACGTCTTTTGTCTGTGATACTGTGGAGAATGGTATAATAAACCTTCTGTAAGGAAGAAAAAGGGAAATATATTCATGCTTGTTTCATATGTTTGGCAAAACAACGTTTAAACAATATATTTATTTTTCCGACCCGGTCAGTCGGAGCTGGCAGTCGAACCCTTGGCTGGAGCAAGACGAGACTTTGTTCTGTTATTGTTGTAAGAAACATTTAATCCCAGAGCAAAAGAGGTTAATATCTCTTACTTCAGGTCATTACTCCAATCTCACTAGTCCTCTTAAAGACTTCAGCTCTGACCCTGTGAGCAGAAAAGAACAAACTTCACAGAGCAGACGATATATTAAAAGTCAGACCAGGCCCTAATATGACGACATTCATTAGGGTTAACTGAGACCACAGCGGTTCTTTCCTCAGATGGAACGTTTTGTTACCTCATAAAGCCTTGTGTCTGGGGTAACAAATGACAATGCTTGTTATCATCCTGTCATACGCAGGTCTGCCCGCTTGTTTTCCTTAAAGCAGAACCAGAGGTTCTCAGCTGACAGCCATTAGAGTCCTCTTACTTCGCCCAGTGTGACGTGACACCTAATCCCGTCCCCCCACCTGCAGAAAGCTCCCTCTCAGCCCTGCACCTCTCCCCAGACATGCCTCTCCATCTGGGGGACGTGTCTCTGGGCCAAAGCGCCGTCAGTCTCGGGTTATGCTCCCGGCGTGTGCTGTGCGTGACCACAGCTGCCGCAATCCAGCCATCAGAGCCACGGCTGCTGCGAGCGCGTGGGCTTCAGCGGGGGCGTCTCCGTCTGGACAGGCCCTGAGGATATGGGCCTCTGTATCACTTTCAGCCTGGTGCAACATAGTCAGCTTAATTTAAGCCAGACACAGACCAAGTGAAGGCCCCATATATACACACACACACACACACACACATGAACGCACACACGCACACTCAATTCACAGGATCTCACTCACATACATAACCTGCATAAGGTCACAACAAGACCTTCAGATACTGTACATCAGATGGTGGATCGTGTGAGATATGGCGTGGAAGCCGTTAGAGCCGCCTTTTGTTCTGCTTTTAAAATTCTACTTATTGTGACTTTTCCATCGTTAGTCCAATCCTTTAATGGTGTGTTTTCTCTCGGGTACTTTTTCACTGTGAGCATATAAACAGGCTGGAAATAGGAAGGAGCAGAGGAGGACTTCTGTGAATTTCGTTATTCCATTGTAATAAGGAGATGAACATTTCATGGGTTGATATTAAAGTGGCAGTGTGCTGTGTTCTTCCATGAGTTATAGACAATGTGTTCCTCTGATGTTTTGCACATTGTACGTTAAAATGAACCTGCAATTGAGGAAAAATATTCACTTTTCAGTGAGTTCTTTTCTAATATTCTTTACTCAGCCTGCCTGGTTTGGACATTGTTCCATGGTCATTTTCCAATTTTTGATTTTTTCCACCGAGCTGTTAGTGGTAGCCTTTAGCAGCGTTCCTAATGGCTCACGTGCTGCCAGTCATAAAACCCACACAGACACGAGTACGAATGAACGCATCTCGCAAAATGTCAACACGCATTCTCTCAGCAGACGCATCACTCTGTTTGGATGGGGCGAGTGGAAAGTGGAGCAGCGGACAAATTCCACGGTGGGGTGAAGATTACTTGTATTATAAATGATCCCATTAGAAGGAAAGGCAAACCTACACTTGTGGAAAAGAGGCACAGTCTGCTGAATTTGCTCCATGAGAGTATGATATGGAACCACTTCCATAAATCCCTTCGTTTAAGCAGCTCTCTTCTCTCGCCTGCTGCCCCGTCTCCATCAGCCCCTTTAATACCAACCGCTTGCAGTCCCCCGGCAATCGCCACCACAAAAGACCCTGTTGCTGTTCATCACATCAACATCAAAAGCTTCAAAACATCATGTTCAGTCTGAAACTGAGGAATATTTGTGGGGATTTATTTTTTTTTTGGTTCCTCCAGTAGAATTACAGTGGACGACTTCATATAATACACTATTAGTAATGGTTGTCAAAGTGGACAATTAATAGTGATCCCTGTGGAATGGTTTAACGTGTATGTGATGTTTTGGGCCACGCCCCAAAGAATCAAACGCCCCCTACAGATGAGATTATTTCCAGTAGTTGACAGTCAGAAGGCACCGACATTGTACAGCTGTACTTTGTAGGTATAGAGTTACTGACCTCACAACCTGTTACTGTAGTTGTGATGAAGAGACCACCACAGGACTACAGTACCATGGACCAGATATTATATCTGCTCAGCGTGACCCTGCCATGCTAGTTTTTTTGGTAGTTTTAGTTAGTCTTGTTAGTTTTCCCTCAGTGGTGTTGGTGGTGATCATGGACCATTTACTCCACGGCTCTCTTCCTGTTTCTTTGGTGCGCACGCTGTGTATTTGCATGGGTGATAAAAGTGTGCTGTTACCATCCACCTATCCTCATCTCCATTCCTTCTCCAGTCCAGAGATCGTCTTGAGCACACAGACACATCCATAAACGTCTGAAATATCACACACACTCTACTAATAGACCACTGCACTCACACAGGGACCAGAGGCCCAGACCGCAAAGCTCGCAGTAGATACCCCACATCCGTAACGACAGCCCTGTCAGCTGCTTAAGGCATTATCAGGGTCTGGATCTGATTCTTCGGTTTCTCCTAAAACTCTCACTCCACTTCCCTGTCGATGTGTTCATTTATTGTGCAGGATTACTTTGATAACGTGATCCTTAGTCCGTCAGTCATGTCCGAGTTATCAGCAGACTACAGCTTGGATCCAGATGCAGCTCATCTCAAATATCTCACAAACCGACGCTCAGATTAGAGTTAGATTAACGGTAAATTCGGCGTCAAACAAGTCCACAAATTTAGTCCACATTTTACATGTTTGACTCTGAGCCAGTCACTATAAAAGAAATGGTGGCAATAGATAGTATTTAGGAAAGAAGAGAAACACACAGATTTCTCTCTCTTTCTCTCTCAGCAGGTTGCACCCATGGATTCATGGTGAGGTTTTTTTTAAACCTATGCAGTCTGGGTGAGTCCAAGCCCATGACACTGTCACATTCTTGTTCTTGTCCAACAGGAGTGGACCACCATAAGGTTCATGGTTTTTTACTCTGAGATGGTCCAGCTGTGGTGATGGTGTCTATCTGAGGTACCTAATGGTCCTGTCAGCTTGAGCCGGTCTGACCGTTAGAGACACAGGTGTGAAAATCCAGGAGATCAGCAGATAAATTGATGTTCCATTTAATACATGAATGCAGCACTGATGTAATGATGTTTAAGGATAAACTATTAGCTGTGACTTACAGACTTTCTGAAAGTCCTTTTTTCTTGCTCACTAACCTGAGCTTCAGTGGCATGCTGTGGTTCGGGGTGATGTTTCCTTCCATATAAGCTTCCAGCCAGATGATGCTCAGCCTGCCATCAGGGCTGACTGTGATACACTTCATACACACACTTACACAGAGGTTCCAGGAAGTGTCCTTTTTATTAGACAGAGTGTTTTGCCCTGATTTAGTGCATTTAATCCAGCTTTCCGTCTGATTGTCTGATCCACGCAGGTTGTTTTTTTTCTCCGATTGATCCTTTAAGATGTTCAGGACTGATTTTGGATCTGTGTTCTGGAACAAATTTGTGTTTGATCACATTGTTGCATTTATTTGCATTGAGGCAGTCAGCTTTTTCCTCCTGTCTAGACAGTCTCAGGTTATAGTGCACCTTAAAAAAAAAATGACTGTCAGAAGATGTTTTTTCCTAGAAGGAATAATGGATAAGATTAGTGATGGTCCTGACAATCTTGCTTAAGAGAAGAAAGAAAAAAGAGAGTCTTGCGGCATTCATCTAAGTCAGAGTAATCTATGATTGTTTTCCACTGCTGTGAAGAAAACTCTGTAGTGAACGGTTCAGAGGAAAATGTGCACCAGTTTATTGTCTAGACTGTGGAGGTGATTTATTCTTAAATCAGATGCCTTGCCCCATGTCCTTTAGCCCTTAACACATACGGAATAGTTCACTTCTTGAACGTCAGTAGTGCTTCCTGTTCAGTTTATTCTACACCAGATTCAGACTGTAACTCAGAGGAACTCACTCTCTGGAGGAATATTTTCTTTCTGTACTCTTTTTATTCACAACACTAAATATAGCTGAGGAGACGCTTCTGAAAGCATCAGCACTAATGAATATTCCATATTAAAGATTTATTCTTATTCTAATGAAATATACTCGTCATATTCTTAGTATGAAATTAAAGTTCCCAAATTCTACATTAAGATTATATTCATATCAAACTGCTAAGGAAGTGGGAGAGCTCAGCGGTGTGACGGGAGGAAAATGTGAGCCGGCACGTCAGTGCGCAGCAGACACGTCGAGTTTCCTTTCCGAAACCTTACAGCAGTCCCGACAGAGGCACTTATTTCTGCTGGAAGCTGCGGGCGAGCGGGGCAGCTTAGTGATCCACAGAAAGCAAAGCAGAGGGAAGTCTCAGCTCGGCACTTCTGTTGTGATTGGGGGAAGTTTTGTGGGCTCCCGACCTGTCTTGATGGATGAGCTTGTCATTTACTGCTTGCCACTGTGTGGCTTGATGTGTTAGTGCTGCATCACACGAACCACCAGAGCACAGACATCCTAACATCTGTATGCAGATCCTCCAGCTCTGCTTTGACTCCATCCCGCTTCAGGCTTCTGCTACACTGTCTGTTAGAGTCAGAGATTTGGATGACTTTTCCTCATGAGAAAAAAGATGATAATGAGGAGGAGTTTTATACTGCGAATATCTGCTGTTATTAGTACTGAACATGGCTTTAGGGAAAGAAAATTTATCCAAAAATGTGTTCTTTTCAGATTGAAAAAAATAGTGAAGTTCCGTGTAATCCAGTGGTCTGGAGGGCAGTTGTTCATTCAGTGCCCTCTGCAGTGTGTCAGACCACACAACTCATGTACAGGAGACCTGTTAAACCTTTCCAGCTTGACACATCTTTATAAATCAGAGCTTTGTGTCTGAGCCTCTGTTAGATGATGATGTTTCATGGGTGTAGCATCTCAGCAGACAGCTAACATACAAAACCTCTTTGCTGTGGCACGACCTCATCTGGGTTTTCTGTATAACTTAGAAATGGGGAGTCAGAGCTTGGAATTGTGGGGAAAATCATAGATGCCTCTGTGTCTGTGATGAGCGATGTAGATTTTTCTCAACTCTGTGATGTGTTGAGTCAGCGTTGGAGTGTTCACTGGTCGAAAGCTTTTCTAATAAGACAATTGCTGGATTGTTGACTGTTCTGTTGCTTTGGGCACCTTGTTGGTTTAAACCATGGTCCAGATCTGTGTGTGTGTCAGCAGTGAAGAACGTCCTCTATCAATGTCTCTGTGTGGAGCGATGAGCTTCTCTACCAAATGCTCTCCCACTGTACAGCTTTACTCAGACCAGACACCTCATAACAGCGGTGTTTGCCTGGTGAATTGAAAGCAGGGTGAGCTGGAGAGGGTTCAGGGTCGAAGGGGTGGACGTGCCCTGCTCTGGGTTCTTGCAGAGACTTCGCTTACGCAGAAACCTCAATCGCACCGTGTAGATTTCACCCTGAAGCAGGACACTGAGCCTCAACATCGGACAACATCGGAGTCATGAATAACCTCTAGCATGTCACTTAACCAGGACAGAAGCCCTGAGAACAAGTGACTGAAATAGAAAATGGCTTGACTGAAAACATGAGCAGGGAAGACGGTCATTTTTTCTTGACTTTTCCACAATTAAGGCAGTTGAGGCCACAGCAAACATTTCACTGTTCAGTTGCACTCACACAGTCAGGCCAAAGGTTAATGCCCCAATTTTGGAGAATTAGGGGTTCTGCAGGTTGTGCAGCTGCTTGAGGCTGTGAGAGTGAAGGCATGACACGTCTGCTGCTCACATCTAATTGGATATGGTAGGACTGATTTCAATAAAATCACTCACAAGGTTAGGCCTCACTTCAAAACCTCTAAAAACCTTCAGCTGTGTGTAGCGTGTCAGTGTGTGCGCTGTTATTAGTGTATTATAGGGGTATGTGTGTGGGGAGGGGTATGTGTGTAAGGATAGGGGTGTTTGTTAGCCTGGGTAGCCTAAAATGTTTCAGAGCTGAAGAGATGCAGAGAAAATGACCTCTAACTCTCTCTCCCTCTTTCTCTCTCTCTCTCTCTCTCTCTCTTTCAGGACATCCGCAACACAGTGGGAAACATTCCAATGGACTGGTACAAAGATTATCCCCACATTGGCTATGATCTGGACGGCAAAAAAATCATCAAACCGATCAGGAGCAAGGATGAGCTCGACGAATTCCTAGACAAGATGGAGAACCCTGATTACTGGTGAGAGGTGCTGAGGAACATGAGGGGGATTCTGATGCTGTGATAGTGACATCACTAGGATTTATCTGTCATTTGCTGGCTGAAAAATCACAAATCCATTTGTACCAAAACTTAAATGACACTCTGGTCTATAGTGGGTGTTAAGATACCTCCAAGTTCTGCAATGTGGTTTATTTTTGTCCTCCATCCTCTCTGACCAGAATGAGAAGGAGACTTCATCACATCCTTTTTTTCTCTGTTCCTTCCCCAGGCGCACTGTCCATGACAAGATGACCGCCACAGATATCCGTCTGTCTGACGAGCAGGTGGATCTGGTGCACCGCCTGCAGCAAGGCAAATTCGGTGATGTTAACTTCAACGAGTATGAGGTACCTCTAAACACCATCCCACCTTTTATAGTCTCTCAGCTCCAGCATCTGCAGTCTGATCTTCTTCCAGACTCTGTTTCCTAATCACACTTTTATACAGCTGAATTAACACAGCGTTTATCCAGCCTCAGACCACCACAGTGCCTTTCTACACTTACTGCTAGCTCATAGCTACGTGCACAGCATGTTAACATGCCAACCGTTAAGCTTAGTTTGTCTCCAGTGGGAGGAGTCCACATATAATAATGTGTGAGCTTTACTACCGTCACTGCTAATGATCCATTAACTTGTATTGTGAAGTAAACACACAGTGAGTCACTCCACACTGAAGGCTTCCTGTGATCACTTTAGTTAAAATAAACCTCAGACACTGTTTAAAGACAGTCAAGTGTCTGAAAAAGCGACCTGTCATCTGGGACGTGTTGTGACATGAAGTGTGTGTTGTCTGCAGATGTTGATAGCCCAGCTGTTCTCAGTTATGTCCTTTATTCCAGTCTGTTCCTAATTCTACAAGCGTGTTTAGCAGTGAACATAACAAAAACACTTTGTACTCTGGCTGCCGAGTCATAGCACCACTTTCACTTTTTTTTTTTTCCACACCCTGTCTTAAAAGTAGCTTTAGCACGAGTGTCAGTTTGTCTGTCACACGTCTGAAACGTCATCTCGGTTTCATTTCTCCAGCCTGCGATCGACTTTTTCTCCAATGAAGTGATGATCCATCCGGTGACCAACAGGCCTGAGGACAAGCGCAGCTTCATTCCATCTCTCATTGAGAAAGAGAAGGCAAGTGCTCAGTCCTTTCTTCCATCCCTCTCTGCCTCGTCTAGCATTATGCTTATGATGTAAATCATTATTTGTATATGCTGCACGTAATGCAGCTGGGGTTAGAGCAGAAGACTCATGTTTCGACCAGTTGGATTTCTAACTGCTTGCATCTGTACAGCATTATAGGTAATGATTCCCACATCGTTTTTTTTTTTGGAACGAGGTATAAACCTACAGTAATTGGAAGCTGAAAGAAATTAGACCCACAACCTTTTTAGTCAAAGTATTAAAAAAGAAAAAACGTTCAGTTTCTTTTAATGCTGTGCTTTAGACAGTCAGGCTTAAAGTTGTGCAGTAATTTATATCAGTTTGGTTTCCTGCTGTAAATTGGTCATGGGTGATTTGTGCCAAACTCTAGGCCCTAAACTCCACGTAGTGTTACTGTAGTAATGGGTTCAGAGTGTGAGTAGGACCATCATTCCCTGCTTTCTGCTGTTAGGTAAGCAAGCTGGTTCACGCCATAAAGATGGGCTGGATTAAACCACGCAGGCCCAAAGACACCACACCTCAGTACTATGACCTGTGGGCACAAGAGGACCCCAATGCCATCCTGGGGCGCCACAGAATGCACATCCCTGCTCCAAAGATAAGACTGCCGGGTCACGAGGAGTCCTACAATCCTCCTCCAGAGTATCTGCTCACAGAGGAAGAGGTGGGTTGCTTTCTTTTTGTTAGTTAGTTACCTTCTACACCCGTTCCTCGTCCATCACTGAGGTTGTCTAGAATTTGCTTATAAAGGATTTGCTTG